>NW_028259154.1:14242424-14545454 GCF_977971745.1 Zootermopsis nevadensis | reverse complement strand
GTGTCCAGTACCGAGATTAGAAAACATGGCACTGACTACCTATACGCCGCTCTGACTCTTTATGGCGTGGTGCGTAGTTGAAGCAGCAGAAAAACTTTGCCTTTTGGCCAAACTTAAATCCTACTTCACATGAAACTCAAACTTATCTTTAAAAGATTTTACTCCTCTAATCCCTCGGACAAGAAATAACATATCAGAGACAGTGTTTCTGTATGTCCATTATTTAAGCAAATGCAAGGAAAATTAATCTGTGACATACGCAGTGTTAAAGAGCTTTGCCTCGCCCACCACTTGCTAGAAAGAACTAACTGTGTGCCCGTGTTTCAGGGTCAGGGGACAGCGGAGTATGTAGTCCCTGCAGCTACATCTCCTCCCCATGTCCTCCTGCAGGACGACCTCGCTACTGCGATCCTCACCTCAGTTACATGGACCGCGTCGTCATGGAGATCGTGGAGACAGAATGCGTATACGTCAGAGATCTCCAGCAAGTCATCGAGGTTAGTGAATGGCCTCTGTAGAGAGTGACCGTAAAGTACCATTACAGATTTAAACGCATGATAACATTCTGGCTTCCTTTTCCCCTCCATCTTGTCTGGTTTCTTTGAGACCTCATAGAGCATAATGCATACAGCACAAAGCAATCTGTGTCCACCGTAGTTTCGTCGACAGACAAAACCATAGAGTGTGTCCCCCAAAAGATACACACAAATTCATTAAATGAAATAGACATTTTAATGAACCAAATCATTACATACGTCATAATTGGCACTTTGTGGATTAGTGAATCTGTTGTAGGTGTGCAAAATGACGAACAGCACACGAAGATGGACAAGAAGGTAAATATTCCGTATTATAATGTGTGTGCATCTTTTTGGGATATTATTTGTTTAGTTTAACGCATAAAACTACCAACATGCGGAGTCACGACTACAAATTATAGAAAAGGCGTGTGATGTAACATTCTGCTTGCCTGTTTTCGTTTTTAAAACTGGAATTTAAATATAAATAATAATAAATCTTTATTCCTTGTACTGCGCTAATTTTAATGTGTCAGTCCAGATATTGAAGAGCCCTGTCATCGTTTATAACATTCGTTAAATAGATGTGTAAATTTTGTATGGACACACGCGATAGGCTACGGTTCATTGTGGCACTATTCACAATTAAAGACCATAAAATAAGGTGTTAGGCGAAGTTCTCCAAGAATCTGTGATGTGTCACGCAGCTGTGCTTCATTTCTGAAAGGTACAGCGACCGACTCCAGAATTCTGGCGTCTTGCTCACAACTCGGCTGGACACACCATTTAGAAAAGCAGTGGGTAGAAATAACAAATAAAAATGTTACGTAAATTATTTAAGCATCACGAATGTAATGGAATTCAACCCTAGGATTCAATCGAGGCTTTCGTTTGCAAACAAGACAAGACGTATAAGCACGTATACGTGAAGATTTCTGTCTTCTGAGTTGTTGCGCTGTGTAGTCTGGCCGATGTTAGCCAACTTTTCAGAGGTCATACTGCCTCCGTCATCAGGGCGATGAATTCACCCTGATGACGGAGGCAGTATGACCTCTGAAACGTTGGTAAACATCGACCAGACTACACAGCGCAACAATCCAGAAGACAGAAATCTTCATACTCACCGCTGTGAAAACCTCAAATCTTACACGGATACGTGTTTCGACAAACAGTGAAAGTCATTTGCAACATTTGATGCGATCAGATAGTTGAAAAGAAAATGTGTGTTACAAATTATAAACGGGATATTCCATTTAAATTTTAAAAGTACTCTTAAAAATTGCTTTTGCAGCTGTAACAAGTCGATGATGATGATGAAAATGAAGGTTAAATGACGTGTTACTATAGCGATCGGTTTTGAGTGGTTTTACACTCACTCTGTAGGATGTATTCAAGCGTTATACTGCATCATCTGTATGTGCTACTCTTTACAGTGCAACACTTTGTATCATTCTCATTACGATGCGCTACGGGTGATATCATTGATAGGCTCTAGTGGTTCAAGTAGAGACGAGAAATCTGTTGGAGACTGACTGACCAGACGGCGGCTAGTGTTAACGGAACCTCTTAATCCCTGAAGGAATCTATTCGAAACCTCTCATCAGAGGCGCCGGCGGGGCACGACTTGTCGAGAGCTGTAGCTCCTGTTCGTTTCACTGCATCAGCAAGTGTTCGAGTCCTTATATGAAGAATGTACTTGAATAGGGTCTCCATAGACTCCTTTGTAAATGCGAGTTTGAATAAGGACTTTGCTTTGAGGTTTTTGTACAGTTTTCATTCAAAAATTAATTCGCGAATTCTTTTGGAAACGTGATAATTTGTTCCTTCAGAGTCGTGTCTGGTAGTTGCATTTCCTGCAAAGAAATCACAGTTTTATAAAACCGGATGTTTTACTGTTGTTTTACTCTGAAATCCTGTGTTACTTGAATCTAGTCTGTAAGGCCACACGCAATTTATGGTATATTCTTCCTAATATAATCGTACCATCACTGCTTATCGCATTTGATTTTGTTTATTGTGATTTTTGAGACCACAATTTCGTATGCGTTTTTCATTTCCCATAGGCCTTTGCGCCGCCAGTCTTATCAGTCATGATTTAATCACCTTAACATTATTACACGAAAAATAACATCTATGAATCTCCTCTTTGCATGCCTTCCTCCAGTCTTGAGTAGGTCCAAATATCTTCCTCAGGATTCCTTTTTTAATTAGTTTCGATGTTGATCTTTCATGTTGTAATGCCGTGTTGTCTTCCTGGTTTCGAAGAAACATAACTTTCTTAAGCTCCAACTCTAAAGATGGAGGCAGTAGGTTTCTCCGACACGTTGGTATCTACCTACAAGTCAACACGACATTACAACCCTAAAGACTATCATAGAAATCTTTACCGCCGTGGGAGCTTCAAATCTAATACTTCATTATGTTCCCTGAGACAAATTACGTAGACATTTATATTTTTGTGTGCGTCGTTGTTTTATGTCCGAAACTCTAATATCTATCTTAATGTTATCCCATCTCCCTATCGGTTTTTCAAGTGAAAAGGGAAGTGAAAGACATGGTTCTTCGTATACAAATTTTTAACAAGTTTTAATAGGGGACAGTTACCCATCAGACGTATATACTCTAAACTACTTTTCGATATGTCGAACATTTCAGAAACTAGAAGGAATTATTTCTGACTTCGTGTGACTAGTTTTGCAACAGTATATTTATTTTTGCAATAAATTAACATAAAGGCCAATGATGCATGGAAAACAGCAAAAAACCGAATTTGTAATACCATAGTACATCTTGCAGCTGGTAGGTTTCGGCCAGTGTCAGTGACCGCGCGTCGCCGTGGGTGTATTTGACATTACTGTGGATGCGTCGTTACTAGAACGCTTCCAGTCAAACAAATGGATTGCACCTATTCGTGCCGTCTTGTTGTGAAGTGTAAGAAGTCGTCTGGCGCCTGGCTACTAATAATTTTGTCGTCACAAAATTCTTTGTGTGACCGCCCTGTCTGCTATCTTGTAAGCCAAGTGTCTCCAGAACTTAGACAACTTCTTGACGACCATTAAATCACGTCCATATTTCATAGTTACTTACAGATAAGTATATATGAATAACTTCTTTTATTCGACATAAGTGTAAATAACTTATGTGTAACAAGTATCTCTGTCCAGAAAGTAAATGTAATATGCAGACAGGTTGTCCTCTGAAGTACTTGTATCTGTATAAAAAGACTAGTAGATACATGAGGTATAAGCCTGTTACAAATTCTGGTTTCTTTGGTGATGTTTTATCAAGGAAAAATTACTCACGTCAACATTCTACTATCAGAAATAGTCATAATCAAGAAACCAAATACTTACTTCAGAACATTAAATTTTTACTTTTGTGAAATGTAGAATTATAGGATGATTATAAGCGTTAAATGCTTACAGGACTGAAAATAAGCCGTCCTGGGCTATGTCAGAAGTGGGCTAGCTCAATATTTTGCGGGAGGGTGTAAGGAAAAGCTGTAAGGTTTTCCGATCTTTTGTTAGTTTCCGAGACCTTTCGAACATAATTAAAATGCATTAGTCCCGATTATCCTACCTGATCGGGACTGAGAAGTTACTAGCAACAGTGGAAATGATTCGGTCAAAAGACCCTTCGCCCCGCGCGCCTGCGTGTGACGTTGAAAGCCTTAAATCAAACTGTAGCAATTTAGTTTCACGTTGAATTTGAGTTGTTGCTTTGTGTGTATTTGTTAAATCTGCTCCAGAATTGATGTATTCCGCGGTTTTGCAATTGTTTGTTAGTTTCCGTGGTTTGAAGCTGTGTATAAACTCTGCGGGCCGCTATGGAACAAAGAGATGAAAAGGGTAAAATTACCTGTCCAGAATCTCCAAAGGAGAACTTTTATATTAAACGCCATAGCATAACACAAATTAATACAAAGTTTTAGATTAAAAGCAATCTACTGAAAATCAAATGAAGCCTTGTCTGTGTGATGCATGTGGTTAACAAAGCGCGTACAAATGTTTAACCTGCGTTCAAAGAACAAACCAGACTATTGGTCTCGATCAAATTATGCTTGTGAATGTAACATTCCAACTTCTGTTTGTTTTATGTGTGTTGAAAGTGGTGAACATGTCCAGAATACGTGAATATTATGATATATGTTCTGTTGTGCAAAGGGAGTTTAACTTTACGTCACAAATACTTTACAGCACTGCATATATATCTATACATAGAAATAAAATTATTTGATGGGTTAGGTTGTAGTAGGGGTGAAATTACTATCGATTTCACTTTCCGTGGGAAAAGATTGGTCGGCACATAAACCCCCAACCGTAAATAGATGAATTTATGATAATTTGCTTCATGGTAATATTTTATAGACTATAATAATAATAATTAGCTGCAATAAAATAGTCAGTGAAGTGACTGGCTGTGTGCTGGATGACCGGGTTTCATTCCAGTTCATCCTCCGATGTTATGGGTACCAGTGATAAAACAACCAGACACAAAAATGACCATTTACCTTCGCATAATGCTTAAGTATAGAGTGTATGGAGTTTTATCTCCATGCACCATATACGCATGTTGTGTGGACTCAGAGTTATTTTTAATAACAATTAATTTGTAACTATATCAGGAACGTCTATGAACGAAGTTAAATTAAAAACAACAAATAGAAACGGAAAATTGGCAGATTACCTACAAAGGAAAGCTAACTTACAGACAAGCCGTATTCCTATTAAAATATCAAGAAATGAAATAAGCACTGGCACACGTAGCTGGAGGACTGTGCTTCACATTAAAAATGAAAAAAATCCCTAAATTATTTAGTTGGTACACGAATAACCTCATCATCACGCTTCATATGATACAGGGCCACAGTTGAAAAGTTTGTTTCAAATATAGCAGAGACAGGGGAACTTCTATAGATTTTGGACAGGTTCGCGAACCCCAAGTTGTGCATGATGCCTACGTTCAGAGTGACGTAGGGGAGCAGGAAGTGTAGTGCGGGTGATGGACAGTGCACGCGCTACTGGCGCCGACCGCACTCACACACACAGTGCCCTATATTATTGTCAGACATTGAACTTGGAGCATTGTGGATCCATATGTAATTATGATGGGGCCGAAGGTCCCGGCCGGGCTATCGGAGGCATCGGATCTTCCCGTCTGAGCTTTTTGCTGCACTGCGAGAAATATGTACTTCCTGCCAGCCACAAATAAATCATTGATGCCTTCATATAGGCGTGGCGAGAAACGAGTGATTAGCAAATGGCCAATTAACGAATTGTTTATGAATGGATGCTGTGGTACAGGTTCTGGTGCAGGCCTAATGACTTACGAAGTGTTCATCTTTGAGCAGAAAGTGCCTTCGCCTCTTACTACTTCAGAAAAGAGTAAAAATAAATAAGTAAAATATTTTCATAATTGGTCTGTACACGAAGTATGATTGAAGAGTCACATCCTTCTGTCTACCTGTCCGTCCGCGTGTTTCATATCAGAAAATAATGTATTGAAAGGAAAATTAAGATTCTTTCGACACAAGCCCAACACAAAGACGGATGATATAAGGCAAGGATAGGTAACCTCTGCCCCGTAGGTCGCGTGATTTGAAAACTAGCCACTGCGAGAAGGGCAAAAATGTTCTGTCGATGAGAAAAAGCTATATAAATACGTACATTATCTAAGCGTAAATAGAAACAGTGGCAAAAAAGTGTTTTATGAAACAAACACTCTGTTATGACGATGCATTGGCGTTTTTGCTCAAAAGTGCATTGTTCCGTTGTTCGAGCCGTATGAAATTTGACAAATCAATATGAAAAAGTTTGTGATAAGAATAACTGAGTTTCTTTTGTGTATCTTAAAACCGTGACTTTAAATCAAAACTCTTTGAGAGCTAACAACGTCTTTACAGTAAACTCATTTGTTTAGTGAATGCCTGTTGTACTTTTCAAGTTGAATAAATGGTTTGCTTACCATCCACGACATTATTAATGAATAGCCAATGAGGCCCGCGATAATGAATAGGTTGCCGACTGCTGATTTAAAGCCACTCAAAGACTTTGGACCGTCATCAGAACCTATTTATGCTAATAGGGTTTGCATATCAATGAGACTACGTACATTGCAGAGTCTAGCCGAGAAAGTTAATAGTCCGCGAGAACGAGCTAGAGGTCGCATTAAGCGGGCGGACATTATTAAAGGTAGATGATTTTTTATACCTTTTTGTGGTGGCCATGTGGGGTGCGTGGGGGCATTGAACCAACGTGCGTGTGCAAAGCCGCGACTTCTTGTTCCACTCAAAGGTATAACAAAGGAGGAACGTGTTACAAAACGTGAATAGCGGTTGTGGAATGTCTCCAGTACACACACACACACACAGTTGTTTTGCCTCACAACTGATCGTCGATTCGGGAAATCTTGGTGTCGGATCCTGAGTTGATTTGAATTTTAGTTAGTTACTTTGCATCAGGGTCGTAAATTTTGTTTCTCACATATTTTTAAACCGAATTCCGCTGAAACCAAATCCAAGGAAGAAATCAGTCTGGTGCTTTATCTTGGGATTTAAAATGCAAGAAGCGAAAAATTATAATTGGAGGAATATAGTCTTTATTTCTTAAATGTTCTTTCTGCCATGAATATCTGCATTGTGAGTTTATGACTAAAAATGGTTTCGTAAAGTTGCGAACCTGACCGCTGGCACCAAACTTACGATCTTCATTTGCATATTATCTGGCTGTACTTGGAATTAGACCGTGCTTAAACATATCTTAAGAATTTTAATTTGATAAGTGGACGTTTTTTATGACTGGAATTTTTTTATGATTATGTCTACAAGTAGGCCTAAATCGTCCGTCAGTTCCACCCTATCGCTGTGATGTTTTCAGAGTTGTGGATACCAGCAGCCTGTACCTTGTTAGAGGTGGGCGTTATCTCGGTCTCCAGCAGGTGTCTCAGTATATATGTGTACACTCTCTGGAATTACTTCCATTCAGTACCAGCACAAGCCACCAATAAATGATGTCAGCATGCTATGAGCCAACGCCCTTTTACATTACGTGCTAACAGATTTGTATAACCTACTAGTACGTAGTAAATCTGAAAGAGAATATAAGATATTTGAAGTTCGTTCCTGATAGGTTCAAAGGTTTTATTTGGCTTTCATGCCTGTTCCCACCATTTTAATAACTTCTGAGATATACAACAACAGTGCCTCTTATTGAATAACTATAATGTCCAATATTCTTTGACAGATTACTTTTCATTTGGTCGAGATTCGTGACACATAACCTGAGTTTATCAGCATGTTAACAAAATGCAGTTAAGTGCATTCAACATTTTAATAATCTGTTTCACTGGGAACCGTTTTAATATTGTGCTCCCATTTGTGGTTGGATCTTCCAAAGTGCATATTGAAAGTTCACAACCACAATTTAACAAAGATTTGTTGTTTTCCTATTGCGTTTTACATGTCCCTATCATCGGTTTATTCATTATTAAATGGGTTAGCAGGACACTCATATATTCTTATTTTATATGAATGCATGCTACGTCCTGAGGCTATCGCACCACCATGATTTAATTATGTTATGTGTGTCGGTTCAAGCAAGAGTGTGTGTTATGACAAATAACGCAATTCAATCATTTCGGCACAGAGTAGCTTGATGATTAGTTCGTTTAGTTACCCGAAGCCAGCCAGTCCGACTGGACCACCGCCTCTTCGAGTATTATTCACATCCCACTCAGTGACGTCAGCAGGATACTGGAAGAAAGGAAGTCTATAAAACAGTCTGCGATTGTTTGTTCCCTTGAGGTTAGATCGTTTGAAGTGAAAACATAAAATGTAAAGACTGAGCATGATTTCACACACGTTTCACCATGTGTACAACTTTTAATTCTTGAACACAATATCTCGACTTTGAAGGTGCAGGATTTATTGTCCTCCGAAACATCAAAAAACAGGCAGAAAACTACAAAGCACTTATATTCACATCATCATTGGCTCTACAGCCGTGTGTGGATCCTGTCTTCTTCAAAAGCTTCTTCCATTCTTCCTCATTCACAGACAATCTGTTTGTCAGTCCGTCGTGAATGAGTCCATCCTGCAGTTGCTTCATCTGATTTCGTAACAAGTTGCTTTTTACAGGGTGGGGTTGTTAGTTCCACGCCCAGCCCCCAACCTAGAGGACCAGACCTCCGTATTTACAGCCCCGGAGGTAGGGTGGCCCAGCTATACCACCAGGTACTGGGTAGCTCGGGTACTTCGGGGGTGCCATTCCACATACCCACTGATGTGGGTCCCTGAGGGGACTTATATTCGTATTGCCGGGACAACTTCAGATCCTACTTGATGTGAAGTTTGAGTCGAACAGTTGTGTACAGTAATAATTGTAGTAATAAAATAGGAGTGATAGTGGAACGTTACAGAAAGAAAAAGAAATGCAGACGAGACAAGTCAAATTAAATTGATGAACCAACGTATTGCAACAGATAGAACCGTAGCATGCAACAAACCTTACGTCACGACTCCAAGTAGAAAAGGTTCATGTTTAATATTGGCGTTTGTGTACCAAGTGGTAGAAATGTTGTGAAGAAGGAAACAGAATAATATTAAAATACATAAAGTACTAATACAAATATAACCTGTCGAATGTGAAGGCGAAGATACCGATAATTATTTATGTAACTGGGAGTTTGCCATGTCATATCAAAAGTATTTAGATGAAGTTCGTTGTAAACACTCCAGTATTTAAAGACAGAAAAACAACCACTGGGAACAGCACATAGTGTATTAACGTATCACTTCATTAATTTCAAATATATTTTTCAAAAGCTACTGTGTATTTAGCCTTGGTGAGAACTCACTCTCGAAGTTTTAGCGTGTTTTAAAAACCAATCCACTGTTTGCAGACGGAAGGGCGTCCTTGTATTTTGATCTATGTTTAAACAAGCTCAGTTTACGTGCTGACTCCTGTTACACTCCGTGTTTAATCATTCAACATTACGCAACTTAAAACACGTCGTGTTTCTCTTTTCGCCGCGACCCAGCGACTACTTCTCCGACACTTTTGCAATGCGAGTAATCTACACAAGCAGTTTCAGGCGTATTGTCTTCCGTGTCATGCTGTAATAGCCAAAGACATTAACAGGTAATTCGTATGTGAAGCAGGCGTTACAAACTAAAATATTACAGTGCGTTTCATTTGTCGATGTTCTCACGGTCGTGAAGTTGTGTCGACCAACTTAAGTCAGACTGCCTTTGCTTGCACGAGTCACCTAACATCCCTGGATCTAACAGTCACTGAATGCACGGATGTATGTTAAGTCTCCTGATGGCAGTTATAGAGACGCCTCCTTATTTTTACATTACCTTGGCAGGGTTCGTTTCGCAGCGTGATGAGACACTTGATTGTCCATGGCAGCAGGAGTTTGTATCGTCTTCAACTGTAGATGGATCCGAAATAGACAACGGCTATCCCAACTGAGCTCTACTGTGATTTTATTGTCCCTCCAGGAAAATTCTGTTATAGTATCTTAAATATGCCTCGACTGCCTCCTTCCACGCCAATATTCATGGTCGATCCGTGATGCGTTGTGTGTATCCTACGCAACGATTAATTTAAATTCGTCACTCGTCTCGTCAGGAAATTGTCCACATGTCATGGAACCTGAAAATTCATTACCGTGCTAACAGGAGCCTGCCACTGGATTCTACTCTGAGCCAGCTGAATCTAGTGGGCATCCTTACATTCTCAACGAAGATCGGTTTTAAGACAGGTGGCGTTCAAATTACCATTTTCTAATGTATCAGTCAATATACTTTCTCACTTTCTGTGCTTTTGGCCTATTGTCATTTTGTGTTTATATCAGGAGATTAATATGGGATTTTGTGCTTATGGCGTGCAGCCTTTAACACGCTGCACAGGTCTCACAAGTGATAAGACCCATCTCTTCAGGTTTTCTGAATAGAATGTTCATGCGTTTTTCATGACGCCCATTGCGAGAGGCTCTTAGATAGGAAATGGGATGACAGAAGATTCTGAATTGAATAGTAACAGATAATCACAGGTTTTGACGTTTATGTATGTGAATCAAGAGACACTTGTTTTTCTTGTGAAATTTGTACACCCCTGCAGCGTCCAGTGCCCGCAGTGCTACGCCCAGGCTGTTCATTGGTCGCACCCCACGCTCCGGTTTGCGTCCCACACTGCCCCCAACATCTGAGCAGATCCAAAGTCCTGATGAAAGTGCTGGCTTCTCGTGTTGGTTGTACAGAACAACTTCGTATCGTTTTACAGAGCGAAAACACGAACGTTATCCTTTTCAGACGTGTCGTCGTCCTTAGATGAACGAACGCTACACAGAGGGTTTAGTGTCGCTTTATATGCAGTTTGCAGTAAATCAACATCACGCAGTTACGGTTTATGGTTACTGAAAAACGCGTGTATTCCACTGATCATAAATGTAACTTAACATGAAAGTCAGATGTTTAAAATATGCTGCAACATTTTCTTCTGTCGTATTCACATTATGTAACAGTATTTATTGCATGTAATTTTGTGTTCAAAGGGTTTGTAGGGGAGTAGTTTTTAATCAGACTTGTGTTATTAAAGGACAGGAGGACTATTCTGCTTTCATGACGCTTTGTCTGTTGCATGTGTAATAAACGCCAGACGAAAGAATGATATTCAGTTATTAGGATTCTTGCTAATCAAATAGTCTGATTCTCCGTCTTTTATTGATCCAGATGGTTTATTATTGTGTTCATAAGTACTCACCAGTGGACTCTTTCTTTGCTCGTTGAATTTAGTCAACACTGCATCGCATTTCTTTAAGATTAATTTTATTTCCCTCCCAAAAACTAATAGGCCTTCCGACTGGTCTTAGCCCGATAATCACTATACGAACTTCTATCCAGCGTCGGGGCTGTGCCTGACAATCGTGGTTATTGCAGCACTATCCATCGCGGGCCTGAACCCGACAACCGAGGTGTTTGTCTTCCCACAAATCGTTGATCCGAGCGGGCAATCCTACCGGCACGATATCGGGCCCAAGCAGACAGTCGTTAACTGCTGTCTGCTCAATCATCGGGTTCAGCCTGACAATATCAATCGTTTTAAAAGACAAGTGTGTAAATTATTCATGGTGGAAGGGAATGTGAATAAGCCAGTCGAATTCAGCCCAACATTTGTCTGGATCCAAGTGCTTTGAGGTTCAAACAAAGTAAAGCTGTTATAGTGGAATGCTATATGTATAAATGTGGCTCTCGGAGGGTTAAAGTTGCTTATCAGGGCCACGTGCCTAACGGTCAGTTGCCTCCTATTAAAAGGGCCTCCTTTCTTCCCGGTGGTCCTGTTTATGGATGTCGCCCATAGCTAACTGCTGCATTTTGCAAGTACGTCTTGTGATGGATGGACGAACTCAGTTGTTCGACCTGCAAGCGATGAATGGATTTATGTATAGCTGCTTTGGTCGGCAGTATCTCATTCCTGTGATTTATTATGTATGTTCTTATGTCCTTCAGCACTTAACTAGTTCTGTAATTCGATCCGACACATTTCATAACCACATATTTCATAGATGTATGAAAGTGTAAATAGATTCTCTCTGCCTTTGAGCTTAGAACCGAAATTAAAAGCGAGTGACTTTGATAAATTACACTTGTAGAAGAAATAGAATGACCTGAATTCGCAGTTGTTCATATGAAATTTAACCTAATCTTTTATTTTTTTTAGGAAATGTTTCAATATTATGTTGTTAATTCTATGATTTTGTGTGACGACCTAGCCAGCTTCACATACGAGCGACTTTGTTTAAAATGTCATTTTCATAATTTTGAGTGGTTAAGAGTTAAATAACAGCAACATTTATGTATAAAGCTTCGACGTAGCGAATGAGGTTTCAGTTCGGGTAGTTGGAATTTTGCCCTTGAATGTGTTGTGCGGGTTTTCATTTCCGCTTGGATTTAGTTAAGACAGCAAAACCACTTTTTTCAAAGAAGACTTCTCGTTCAGAGACATAGTCCTACTGTTTGAGCGTGGTCCAGTTCGAATGTCTGACCTTTGTTATCGCGCTGTCATCCAAGTAAAATTGTAATGGGTTTATCTTAATTACGGTGTCAGCGGATGCGGATATCAGATGGAAGGAAGTTGAATAATGATAGTTTCGTATTTTACATGTCCAATGTCTATCTTGGACGCGATCCTTAGGTCTCTATTACAACTGAGAAGTAACCATCGGTAGTACAGACGTTTTTGTGCACCTGTAAGAACAAATGTTAGAAGTGGGAAGTGATTTAAAAGTCCCTGTGCGCACATACACCGTAGGTGGTGCACAGGAATTGTGCATGTGTGTACTTCTATAGAAATATCTGTGTACCAGGCTCACCTGTGAGACGTTTTGCTAAATATGGCGTAATTATGTCACAGGTTCAGCGAAGCCAAGCTGTAAATATTTCTGAGATTTCAGAGATAAATCTGGTTGAGTGTATGAAGGAATGAAAGTAAATTCTGTCAATTTTTATGTCTTTGATACGCACAAACCTAAAAGAGCTGGCAGTGTACATGCCTTATCACAAATAGGTGCGTTTTTTATGCAGGTAGCAACGCACAGTATAAAGAAAATGTACTATACAGACATGAAACACTAATTTCTTTTGGGGTCTCAGCATCTGTATGAAATGTTGTTGGATGTATTTATTATTATCAGAATAAATATAGCCTAAACCCGTATTCGGAATTTTATCTTGTGTTAGATTGTATTCAACGTTTTCCACTTATTGCTAAAATCTATTTGGTCGCTGTGTCTTGAATCACACATTAGAGAATGGGATTTAATTAGAAATGTTTATCTGCGGCGTAGTTCCTACAGATGGATGCACGCTAAGAGTTGCAATATTCTTCGGCCCTGCCCTTCAATGAGTGATAGATCGCACGTGCATGCTAGCAGAAAGCAGGTGACGTCACAAAAACACGTGTGCGGTGGTTCTTTGTGTATGTGTTGGGCCTTTCGCACGCTGGAGTTTGCATTTGTTCTGTTCTTGCAAACCCTTTGTTTAAATAAGACCAGAAACAAAATGGTGTTACTTCATTTGGACCCCAGAGGGGTGAAAGAACAGAACAACAGAATAATCCAGAAGATTAGAGGCTTATATCGAGGAACGAAGTAATTTACACCATTAACCGACTAACTAAAATATGGGTGGGCATGTAGAACGCGTAGGATATATGAGAAATACATGTAAAACCTAAAGACTAGACCACGTGGAAGATAAACGAGTAAACTGTATCGAAATAGCTCAAGATTCGGTCTAATTAACGGGATTTAATGGGCAACGTGATGAGATTTTCGGTTCTGTGAAAGTACGCTGTGTAATTTATTGTTTGGTTGAATAACTGTAAAAGTTATCGGGAAATACAAATCGCCATTTTGGTTCGTTTCGGGATTGGTTCGCTATTTGTAATAAACAGCATTAGACAGTTGGTCTTCAAGATGGAAACGAATTGTGTTTTCGTTGAAGGCTGAACTAATCTGTAAACATTTAGATAAACATGATGCTGAAAATTAAGTAATATTAGAAACTTCCGCGTGTTAGTGTCGGAAGTAGTCCAGAACTTTCTTTATTTCTGAAAAGTTTATATGGTTGAAATGTTTATCAGTTTATTACAGGATAGTTCTTAATTGACTTGGAGGTTACGGCCATGACAAGCTCCCGCCCATGATAATAAAGGTTAAGAGGTGATACCAGATTGTATAATTTCTGTAAATATTTATTGATAATTCATTAAAATAAAAAGCTACTGAATTAATTATTTCGCTTGTGATGTATACATTTACGTTTCTTATATAATCGTTTTATGAAGATGTCACTAGGATGTTTATTTTTTGTTGTTTATCTTCCGGTCACTTATAAATATGTCACATCGTCTTTATAAATTTGTATTGTAAAATATCCAGAAATAAACGCATATTAAAAATAAGAATGCTTATATGCCATGAACACCTGGCTATCCGTATGTATGAGTACAGTCTGAAAGACGAACTTTTCCGACCTTCGGAATGTTTGGTTTTTTATTTAAGCACAGTTACCTTGTGTGCCGTGTAATTAACACTGTATTTATCCATTCCGATATTCAAGTAATCATTTTGGTGCAATGTGCGAACAGCCGAGCAATGATGTTTCGGCGCCAGTCTTCACTGGAATGTTGCGACTGTCGATAAGCGGATAAGTAGTTCTATTGTTGAGAGCCACGTGCACAAGCTGAGACCATGTCGAAGTGCACGTTTATATTATCTGGAAGTGGAATATGCTAATGACAGCAAACTTGAGTCCATACAAGGCGATACGCAGAGCACAGGCGATGCATGATCTGAGTATATTATCATTCAAAAGAAAGTGAACACGTTGAGTTTTTAGTAAATTGTGTGTGTGTACCATGACGGGGTTACGCCATGACAGTTGTTTTAAGAATTAATCTCTTTGAAGAAAACGAAATAACAGGATATTCGAGAATTTCTTTGTTACGTGTTCGTTTTTGTTTGATCTGGTCAGCAACAGTACGAAACACACAACTGAGATTCGAACCAAGTATGTCCGAGTGCATGTTTGAAGCCTAACTTGTCATGTCAAGAAATGTTAATGAACAAAAGAACTGAATTACTGGCTTCACTTATTACTGTTACATTACTTATCGTATGGGAAAGAATGAATTTCGATGTCATTTTTCTTACATTGAAATAGTCTTCATGGTTCACCTCAGTGGATACCGGGGGAAAAGCACAGCTGGGGCATGACACTCAACCCGATCTAGTGCTGTGGTCAAAAATGCGAGTAGGAGCTATACCAACTCTCCCCTGAAGCGCTTCCATGGCGTGTAACAGGACAATTTTACTTTAATGACATTTTAATTTTAAAATGTTATAACTGATTTGATGGTTTGGACAGACTTGCCAACAGGCTGCCAGCTTTCAAGAAAAATAATTAACCATTTTACGAAATACTATGGAAACTGTGTATGTGAATGCTGTTAATTCCTCTCAAACGCTGCTTAAGCAATCTCGACCAATTACTTATTTGTGATATTTTCTACTTATGACTGGTCCTCGTGTTATTGTTCCAGGGCTACTTGGAGGTTTGGCGAGAAACTCCCAACTGCCCACTCTCTGACAAGCAGCTTACTGATTTATTCAACAATATTGAAGACATCTACAAGTTCAACAGGTGAATTACTCTTGTGCTGTGTCAAGTAGCAAAACTCACAGAAGGAAAATACAAACTGAAAGTTAGATAGAATGTCCAAATGGAAATTCGTCTATGCTATTTTTGTATTTTGTACTGTCTGAGAATGTTTCTGAAATAGGAGTTACATCGTCTGTAACTGAATCCTTATTTTGGTTTTGCTTTTTTAAATAATAAAAAATTAATAAGTTATATTATGATTGTAGGGTCACTTTTCAGTGTATAAATTAATATAAAATTTTACAATTTAGGTTGTATTTTATATATTTGCTTACAACAATTAGAATTTAATTTTCTATAATTTAAATTTTTTTGGGTGTGTTCACACAACTAAATATTTTGAAGCCATGCCTTGTTTTCTTTGCTCTGCCTGTCTGCATATAAAATTCAGAACTTCTGAACAGATTTTCAAGAAATTTGTTAGTCAGCTCATAAAAAATTGTGTTTATCAAATATGACTTAGTAATTAATGTCTACCTTGTCGTGGTGGTGGGGCTCGAGTACCTCTGTGACCCCAAGAGCTATGCTGGCTGTAGCATAGCTACTGGTAGGGCCTCCCTAGTCAGATTGGTCGAAGGGGAGAGGTCAGACTAAGACAGGTACCCTCAATCATTGACGGACCTAACAGAGGACTGGATGGAAGAGGAGAATTGAGGAGGCCGTGGACCGAACACGGACCGGAGAGCCATAGAAGAAGGAGAAGAAGAAGAAGAATTAATGTCTAAGTAACTGCAGTGTAGTTAATGAACCATAGAAGCACATCTTTAGATAACGATTATTGTTATGGTTCTGTTTCAGCGAGTTTCTTGGTGAGCTGGAGCAGTGCGGACTGGATCCGGTTCCTGTGGCACAATCCTTCGTGAGGAACAATACAGGTTTTTCCATCTACACGCAGTACTGCACCAATTACCCAAGGTGAGTGCAATTTCTTTGTTAAATGAACATGTAACATGCATCGGAGGAACTCGTAGACTGCCGTGAGCAGGTTACAACATGATTTAACCTGTGCGGGCTCTTACATAGTCACAGCGACGTATGTTTATTAATCCAGTTAAACTGTATTGAATTGCAGCCATCAATAAATAAAATCAATAAAACAATAGCCAGTGACAGTTGATTTACTTGTGCTGGGGAAATTATCCACACAGGAATAACCAGATATTTTGAAAGAACGATATATTGATTGACTTTTGGACTTTATCATTGAGGTTAATGACGGTGGTGTCGATGATGATCTTGGAGCTGTTTTTGTGCTATAATCTTGTTGCAGGACTGTGTCGGTACTCACAGAGCTCATGAGGCAGGAGGCGACGGTCCGGTTGTTCCGAGAGAGGCAAACAGCGTTACAGCATACCCTGCCGCTCGGATCTTACCTTCTGAAACCCGTGCAGAGAATCCTCAAATACCATCTCTTGCTTCAGGTGCGGACTTCGTACTGATTTATGTAAATACTTCTGAATGCTGAACTTAAAATTGTAGGAACAGGCCTAATTTTGGATGGTTTACAAATATTGATTGTTGTGATAAAGAAGTCCTCTCAAATTTTCTTATCCTTGGAACCCTTCCAGCTCTTAATGGCGGTGTTATCAGATGTGTATGCTTATTAAAAACACCAGAGCATTCATTTTATTATATAACTAAATTTGTAGTGCTGAGGTTTTGGCCCTTCAAAAATGATTACGTGAATATCAATTTAACACAAATTAAGACAAAGAAATGTGTAATAAGAACCCAGAGGAAGAGAATACTTTTGGAAGATAAAATTTAACTTGGAGAAACAGAGCATGAAAATGTTTACTGGATTTGACTTGATTAGTATAAGGTCCCATGACAGGCGGGCTTCCATGACAAGTTGTTCGAACCTTTTAAGTTTCAAAAAGAAGGTAATTTTTTGACTGCCTGATTAATTACCAAGTGCCTAGGAAAGAATATACTGCGCGGTGGGTTGGTTTATTACTTCGTTAATCAGTCTGTCATTTAGTTAGAAAATCACTGAATGTCACAGGTGAGTAGTTAGAAGTCTTGAACTTTTGTCAATGATTTTCTTGGTTGTGATGCTATTTGGGCTTGTAGATGGATATAACTGAGCCCTGAATGCAGAGACATATTTCCTTTAAACATTTGTATCTATCCATATATCCACTTGATGTTACTACCTGCAACACTGACATCTTCATGACAGTGGGAACTAAAATCTCAGACAATGAACTGTGTGTTTGCAGAACATAGTTAAACACTATGTGTACGAAGGTGAGGGTTACAAGGATATTGTGGACGCTTTGTCAGCCATGACAGGCATTGCTCATCACATCAATAACATGAAGAGAAGACACGAGCATGCAGTTCGTGTGCAAGAGATTCAGAGTCTCCTGTATGGTTGGGAGGGCGAGGACCTGACCACATTTGGAGAACTCTGTGCAGAGGGAGCTTTCCGAATGTACGGAGCCAAAGCCCTCCGACACGCCTTCCTGTTTGACCGCATGCTTCTCATAACCAAGAAGAAGGAAGAGGGGATTCTTGGCTATAAAACTCACATCATGGTGAGTCATGTCGTGCTCAGGTTCTTATAAAATGTAACGTTCATTTTGCTGTTATGATTATGTGAGCAGTTCAGAACAGACACAACAGCATTTTAATGACACTGCAGCTTTGAAGGTACAAACTGTTACATAAATGGTCACGCAGGAAATAAATATGCTGTTTTGGAATGCAACCCATTTGTAAGTTGGAGACACTGTATTAATTGACCTCAGAAATTAAAATTGAAATCAGAGGTTCACAAACTTTTATGCCTTGCGTCCCCCTTAAAACATTTAATAAATTTCACGTCCCCCTTCTAGAACAAGTGCAAGCAAACAGATTTGACAAAAATTCAGCTATGAGTATACATTTTTTTATAATTTAGTATATATTATTCAATGTATTTAATTTAAAAAATTGTAATAAAATATACGCTTCATACCTGGATTAGTGGGATGGATGTGGTTGCTTCTGTGAACATAACTTATCATACCGAGGTTGGAGTTTTGAAATGGCCGCTCTAAGGTCGTTTTGCAGGTTCATTGTAGAACGATACTTTATTTTGATGGCTGCCACTGCTGAACTGTCTCAATCAAGCGAAGGATGTTAAAAATGTTTCTCCATATTTCGTTAAAAAAAGATTTTGATACAAAAAACACCCCCCCCCACACACACACACACACACTTTGGGAACTTCTGATTGAAATCATTACTATGGAAACTGCAGGAAGATTACTGTCACAAAATATCATATGTTATTGAAAAATGTGTTTGAATATTGCAGACACTTCTTTCATCAACCTCTGAAGTGAGAATATTAAATCTGTTTAATATCCTCCTTGTGCAGGCTTCAAGGAAACTGACCAGAGAGTTTCAGAAGAAAAGTTCCGTAATTCAGCAATTATTAATTATTCACACATCTGAATTTATAGACATACCTCGAGGTGTAAACACAGACAGCATTTTAATAAATGCTATAATTTGCCCAAAGCTCAGTTGTCATCAAGGAAGTACACTGAATCTGGTGTGGGCCTCCTCTATGTCATCACCATCCATTCAGGACTTTAATTTTTGTCACAATTTAGGATTTCTTCATATGGTCACAATTCTTTCTCTATACTATACACTTGAAAGTAAAAAAGTGTGTAAAGGCTTTTGTTATCAGTTATCGTAATATCTAACTATCTCTATAAGTTGGATTGAAATTTTTCATTAGATATATTTTTTAAATTCTGTGCACAAGGTTGCAGAGAAACATTCAGTCAGACTGTCTTTCTGGAAACAGTATCTTAGACTAAGAGATCTTTTTCTTTTGTGGTCACTGTATGCTGCCTGTTTGAAAAATAACCTAAATATGCCTTTTGCATTTAATTTCAGTGCTCAAATCTGATGCTAATTGAGAGTGTTCCTGGAGAGCCATTGAGTTTCCATGTTATCCCATTTGACAACCCAAGGCTGCAGTATACACTGCAGGTGAGAAATGCATCATGAACTACTGATGACAAAGTGATTTAGTTGTGACTTTCACTTATTTACATAGTGGCTGTAGCTTTCACAGCCTTGCTAACCTTAGCCAGTACTCTTTTTTTCTTAAGCGGCCCATCCAAGTACGAGTCTGGCTTGGCTTCGGTTCCATTGAGCCAAACTCGTTTGTGGGTGGGGTGTCACGAGCCGAGTCTGCTATGCGTGTGTCGTGAACAATATCCGAGCCGGGCTCACGAGTCAAGCTCGCCGAGCCAGACTCGCAAGTCTATTAATTAGGCATAGATGGGAGGATAATATTAAAATTAATCTTAAAGAAATAGGATTAGGGTGTGTATTAGATTGATCTAGCTCAGGGTACAGACTTAAGGTGGTTTCTTGTTTGCATTGTAATGAATGTTCAGGGTTCATAAAAGGCAGGAAATTTACTGACTAGCTGAGCAATTATAAGTTTCTTATGTACTGTATGCTTGCTGTTAGTCTTTATTTATCCATCCAGGCAGTTGATTAGTTAATTGAAGATTTCTGTCTTCTGGGTTGTTGCGCTGTGTAGTCTGGTCTGGTCTGTCGACCAGACTACACAGCGCAACAACCCAGAAGATGGAAATCTTCATACTCACCGCTGTGAGAACCTCAAGTCTTGATTAGTTAATTGTTTATTTTATTTTCCAGGCACGTAACCTGGAACAGAAACGGGAATGGACTTTGCAGCTGAAACGTGTAATCCTGGAGAATTACAATGCAGTGATCCCTTCACATGCTCGACAGCTTGTTATGGAACTGGGACAGAATCGTACAGATGGTGCGTACTGAATATGCTGTATAACACAGGTCAGGTACCCTAACCATTCAAACCTGCAATTTAACAAACTATAATGAACTTTTGTAAAACTGTACTTATCATAATTTGTACTAAGATATCAGTGATAATAGTTATTTAGTCAAATATTTCATAAAATTTAACCTCTGTTTAAGCAACACAATCTCAAATATTTTCAATCTTCTGTTGAAATGCAGTGACTTTTATACTGGCTGTTAAATGTCTCATTCTTTCAATGACATTAAAATTAAATCCGTGGCGTAACAGCCCTCTGAGAGCCAAAGCCGACTAGCTTGACTGCTGGCCTCACGTTCTCATGCCTAAGCAGCCAACCAAATATAGGGTGACGTGTGGTCAGCACAACGAACCCCCAGCCATTGCTAGTTTTCCTGACCGGATTACGCTACTCATTGTAGCTCCCCAATTTCCTCACGATGCTGGGTTGGCACCGGTCCCATACACCAGTCGAAAGCTCATGAGAAAATTTCTTCTCCCCCGAGACTCGAACTAGCGCATATTCCGTATCGCCAGTCCGAAGCATGATGCCTCAGACCGCGTGGCTACGGCACGGGACTTTCAATGACATTAGTGATATGAAATAAGTGGTTATAATGCCAGAAACACCATTTGTTCTTCTGTTATTAATTCATTGATTAAGTAATAAACGAGTTTATAAGATTTGCTTCATTGCATTGGTTATTCGTGGCTGTCATCATGCCAAAATTAATTTAAACGCAAGGTTTAAAAATAGAATTAATTAACATAACTTGAATTTGAGTAAGCATTTTCTCTCATCAGATATATATACTAACTGCTGGAATCTTATTTGTGAAAAATGTGTACTTGAGAATCACGATGAGTTAAACGAGGTTTTAAGAGATGTGTTGTACCTGTTACACAATGCTCATACACACAGGCAGATATCTTGACGTTGACATAGCCAAAGAGTTTAATACCCTAATAATGATACCTTTCAAAAATGATGTTTTCCAGATGAGATAATGGCTGACAAGTCAACTCCAAAACGTCAGCATTCTGCACCAGAATACCTAGAGAAGAGGAAGCATGAACGGGACAGACGTAAGTCTGAGACGGGTTTGAGGTACCGTCTACGTCGCAGCAGAAAGTCTGATGTTGGCACCTCGGGAGGTGGCATTGAGGTATGTATTGTGTGGTATGAAGAAAATAAAATTGCCATTCAGTGTTAATGGAAAGCAGATTTATGGTCTGAACAGACATGCAGTTTTGTCTTATGACTGGACACCCCTCTATATTGGACACTTTTAATTGGAACCGGCGAATATCCTATAATTTTACATGTCCACAACACCGTATATCTTGGACACCCCTTTATCCTGGAACTTGAACACCTCTTTTGTTGTAAGTTGGACAGGTTCATGAACTTAGCTTCAATGCTTTTATGGGAAACGTTTACAGTTAGTATTTTGTTGCTTTGAATTTATGACTTATGAATGCCTTCTACCTGAGGATTACCTTATGGTTGAAGGTGTGAGACTTTGAACACATCAATGGAATAATTTTGTTGAACCCTTCACTGGACTACAGTATATATTACTGGTACAATTTTAACTTTGTCAGTACTGTGCTTGCAACTGAGTTAATCAGTGTTAACAGAAATTGGAACGGTGTGCTTTCGCTCATAACCAACAAGGAATGGTTGAAACTTTATTCGGATTGCGTCGAAAATTAGAAAGAGGATGGACAAATTCAAAGATAAAAGCAACAGACTTTTTTACAAGAAATAAGTGACATCATATGTTGAGCTACTGCCGTAAGTACAATTAAAAAAAATACATTCTGAACATTTAAAATTTCATTGAGGCTGGGGTGTAATGTGCAACCACGAGAGTGGGTTTCAAAAGATTATTATTATTGTCATTAATTCTTAATTCGAGCAAGCCTACAGTAGTTAGATTATGTAAGTAAACAGATTACATTGTCGGTAAACGTAAAGTATTGGTGCCCTTCCCTTTGAGCTTATCCATGCAAGTTTAATTTAGTGAAGACAAAATTTGTAAAAATTTAATTTACCCTTTTGATTTTTGTTATCAATAATTTTATTTTTGGGAAGGGCTCCATAATACTTTACAATTACCACATTGTTATTACACGACAATTTGAAAGGATGATTTTCCCCTTTCCCTCTATCCTGGACACCCCTGTAAGTTGGACACATTATCGTCGAACCGCAAGTGTCCAAGTTAGAGAGGTTTTACTGTACTAATAATATATATGTGTATTTGTAACTTTGTCATCCACTAATCTTCATTTGAAAGCTTATCCTTTTTGTTTTGGCTTTATCTATTATTTTTATCTTAAAAATCTTAAAGCCTTAAAAATCTGTTTTGAAGGATGGATAATTCTCCATCTTCTGATAAGAAGGGAAAAACACACGCACGCGCAGACACAGTCGCACATTATATTGGATCTGGTAGACTTAGCTGTTCCTGATCTATGGGCTATTGTGTTCCATTGGATCCATGCACATGATTATCCAGAACAAAATGACTGTGCTTGATCCTGTGTCATCAACTGTTTATACATTGTTTTTTCAACAGACTTCACCCTTACTGCAAAGACGGGACCGCAGAGCTTCCAGTAGCAGTCGTGATCGCAGCGAAAGTCGAGATGATTCCCGTCGTTCCACTTCACCCCATGCAAGAATAAAGGTAAATAGATTGCGTTACTGGGACAGTACCTTAGCGGAGTCGAGCACATTTTCTGGAATTGACATTCTTCATGTTCAGTACCCATTAATTTTGCACACATTTTACCTCGAATAGCCACGAGCAGCTTTCTGAAAGTGAAAGAGAACATGTTTTATTCTTGAAATTAAAACTTGAATTCATATTGCAACTTTTAATAAAATAATTTAATTCTGAGAGGCGTCTTATGTTGTATATTTTCACGAAAATGTGCAAGAACTATTTACAAACCATGGAGTGCTTCAGATATGTTAGAGTTCAGCATACATAAATGAAGTGTCATAATATTTATAATTTATTGGACTAAGATAAAATTCTGATTGAGCAAACTAACTTGATAACTCTTTTTTATTGATATGAAGAGAACTGTTGAAACAAATGTATCGAGGACTGTACCATGTTCTTTTTCCTGAAGAATTCTACAGGAACAACAAAATGCAAAGAAGTAATGTTCTGGCATGAAATACTGGGTTGATGTCCAGAGGCTGTCAGTAAAATAAATATTGACTAATAAACAGTTTTCCTCCCTAATAATGAGAGGTATAATGCATAAATTGAATCACATTGTACAGAGAAAAGATTTCATCAGCTCCATAATTTGAAATGCATTACAGAACGTCTT
Organism: Zootermopsis nevadensis; assembly: GCF_977971745.1. Classification (NCBI taxonomy): domain Eukaryota; kingdom Metazoa; phylum Arthropoda; class Insecta; order Blattodea; family Termopsidae; genus Zootermopsis; species Zootermopsis nevadensis. Next base: position 14,521,540 of record NW_028259154.1, on the reverse strand, counting down.
CTTTTCAGGATCGATTTGGAAGCTGGAGACGTAAGTCTGAGCCAGGATGCTACTTAGCTGGGACCTCCAGCAGTAAAAAGTCCCCAAAACTCACTGTTGCAGCAACTATAGAAAAACAGGATGTGCAGTCAGAATTTCAGAATAGCTTGAATAGCTTGCATGAGGACGGTAGCACAGGGGGAAGGAGAGATAGTTCATGCATTGAAACTGATTCCACCCATTTGCATGATAACAAATGTGGGGTGACTGCTGATGACAGTATTGATAGTGAGTGTGGTGACAAGATAGTGACTGGTAGTGATGTGAAATGTGATGATGGCCGTGAGGAGAGAGAGGAGTGCAATGAGGGACAAGCAAAAACATTGGAAGAAATTGTAAGCCAGCTGCTTATGCAAAATCAGGAGTTCCAGAAAATCTTAAAGAAACAGCAGCGGCACGTTAACTTGCGGCATCGTCTTACAAACTTTGGTAATAGTACTTCGTCTGCTGGTGGTGGAAATCGAGATGAGACGACAGATACCGAGAATGATGATGAAGATGGTATATATGAAACCCTGAGTATGACTGCCTCAATTGTAGCACCATCTAGAGTGGGGGTTGTATCAGGACAGAGCTATCGAGCGCACAGATATGCCCATATGAGAGCATTGCGCAATGAGCAGAAATCTATTGCATCCAAGACCCACCAACACGAATCGGCCCCACTAGAATCTGAGTATGTAACTTTAATGTGCCATAGAGAAGATGAAGGTATAAATAGATCTCAATGTTTATCTAATAATAAGTTTAAAAAGGAAGAGGATGTGAGTGTGGAAACTGTGGATCCTCTTCGAGGATGTTCTGTGAATATTTATTCAAGTAGAGCTGCAGATGTAATCAATAAACAAGAGTGGCTGCATTGTCACTCAGATTTAGTTGACGAAAAGAGTGACAGGGAGGAGGGACAATGTAGTTTAGATTGGGATAAGACTCGAGATAATTTTGGGAACTATGACAACCTTCAGCATATCTGGGAAAGTGTACGTAGACAGCAGGAGGAAATCAGATGTCTGGCAGAGACAGAAGAAGGGAGAACAGATGGCGACACTGAGGAAATGTTAATGAAACTTCGTCGTACCCGATCTTTCTCCTGTCAAGGAGAAGATGATTCCAGACAGCAACGGCAGTGCCTCCCACCTTCCATGTCTCAAGTGTCTCTGGATGCCGCAAATATTCCCACTCTGCCAGCTGTGTGGTTGAAACAACAGGGTGAACATTTAGCCACTCCTAATAAGAAATCAGGATCTCTGCCACGTAGTTTTCAGCTAAGCCATGATGCTCACTCTCTACCACATGAAGCAAGCTGCAAGGGAGGATCTTATAGGCCTCGGTTATTAACCCGTGATGGACGTTCATGTTCTGACAGGCCTTTTACAATAGCATCAGACAAGCCACCAGAGATCAATTTTGAAGATATTGAGCGTTACATAGAACAGAGTGATACATGTCATGTCAGGCACAGATTCCCTCTAAATGCAGGAGACACAACTGAAGATGACAGTATGACAGACTATACAGCAACTCCAAATACAAGTCTTAATGAATTAAATGTCCATCCTGAATATAAGATCTACAGGCCGAGTGTTTCAAAAGCATCTCTCAAACATGTGATCTCAAGTGTGAGTAACAAGCTTGCTGGGATGAGAATGAGTTCCGAGACTTTAGAGTCAAATGATGGTGAGGTGGAACAAGAACGGCTTCTTCAGAGAGAGCGACGAGCAAGTAGACTGGTGTATGCCCTGGCAAGGCAGTATAGTAAGACCTTGAAACAACGAATACGCAACATCATGGGTGAGGATTCTACGGAAGAATACTATGACGTGGTCCAACATCGAACTCCGTCACCTGTACAGACTATGTCTGCTCCTGCATTGCCCATTTACAAGCAAGGAAGTTCAAGTCTTGGAGCTCGCATTGCTCATTGCTCCTCAGAATATGCAAATCCACGACAGCTATACCCAAACATCGCACCACCCCCTGAATCCACACACAAAACATCAGATATGCGACCTGACTCTGTCCTTTCAGTTTCATCCAACTTCACAGCCTCTTCTAGTGAAGGGGAAAAAACCTCTGGTTTCAGTGGAAGTTTAGATATATCTATCCCAATCTCTGTTTCTTCCAGTACCGTTGCACCTTATAATGATCCCCATGAATCTGTTCAGGAGAAGACTGATGATGTTAATCTGAGTGATGGCTCTGCTGATAGCTTTTATGAACGTTCCTTTGAAGCTATAGAGCCGTTTCTGGAAAATGAAATGTTCAGAGATTCTGCAGTATTCAGTGATCATGAAGAACTGACAGATTCTCCTCTCGCCTCTAAAGACTTCAGCACAGTTAATGCAAATGATGACAAGGTCCTACCACCTAGGCCTACTAAAAACCATAAAATTCCACCACCGGTCCCTGCGAAGCCAGATATACTGAAGAGCAAACCCATAGTCCAAGTATCAGGATCTAAACCAGGTATTTTTGAGAAGGTAAAGAGTTTAGAAGAGAACTGTAGGTACCAGAAAGAAGATCATCTGGTGCGTAATCTTGAGGGTATCAGTAAATCTATCCATGATCGTCGCCGAGAGCTGGAGCTGTGGAAGGCAAGTGGTAACTCCTTGTCTCGTGATGATGAATGTGACACTAGTTCCCAACATTCCACTGCCTCTACTGTCATTGAAATTAGCCCTTGTAAGGACTCATATGATTTTGCTGAAGGATCAGAGGAAAATGGCACTCCTAGGGGATGGGTCAAACATGTAATAGGCAAGTTACAAGGGAGTCCCAATGAAGATCTACGGCAAAGAGATCAGTGTCAATAAGAATTCCTGGTTGAATTTCTTCAAAATTCAGGCAGTCATAAAATTCCAAGTTTTAACTGTACATATTTTCCTTTTTCAAAACCTAGTATAGGGCTCAGTTTATGAAACTGATGATAATTTGAACCTATTTGGTTGTTTCAAATTATTGTTTATATGTGATGTATTATAGGTTATAATTGTGTTCCATTTTTCGTTTGTTTATATATTAAACTTTTTTTAATAAAAAGTAAGGATAATTATACTGCTGTAGTTGGCAACAGTAAGATTAAATCAAGTTTTATAGAAGCACAAAATAAGAAGAGAAAATGAACAATTAGATTGAGTATGTAACAACTTATTAAGTTTAAGAAAGACTGAGAATAATTTGTTGATGGCAAGAAGATTATTTCCTTGCTTACACTGAGAAATTGAATATCTGTGACAATAATTAAACTTCCAATCACTGATATGGAAGAAAGTAAATGGAACAATAAAATGTTGCCTCCATACCATGTAGTGTTTTGAAACCCTTACATTTTATATCCAAGAAGCTAGTTATATGAATGTTGTTACATGCTCTATGAAACATCTTAGAGTAGGCAACACCTTTTAAAACTTACATTTTAGGACAGAGTTTTAAATTTTATCAAGTTAAACAGTCAAAGAATACTGTGGCAGTTTGCAAGTAGCTGTGATTAAAACTGACTGTCACACATTAAGGTAAGCAGAACTAGTCGTGTTCTATAGTTGATGATTAAGACAGCAATAAAATACAATTGCATGCTACATATTTTTTAATAAAGTGTGGCAGTTTGGTTTACACTATTTATAAATATGCATTCTGCCATGTTGCTGTACCTTGGTGTAAGTGTATAAAAATTAAGACCATCTCTTCAGGTATATATTTATCAAGGAAAGTAGATATCAGTCATTTAAAATTGTACATGTAACAGTCCTATTAAAAGTATTAATTTTATTTGCAAACCACTAGAAATTTTCATGTGATTAGTGGTCTCTCTTAACCTAAAACATGACTGCAGTCATTCTTAACCTGAAACAATCTAAATATACTATTGGATGTTATCACAAAACACATTAAGTACAGACACAATATTGCATTTGTTACAATGCAACATGGTGAATTTATTTATAATTCAAATATTATATATTCTATTTGTGATAAATATAACTTTACAATATACTTCTGGCTTTTCTTTTGTAAAATGTTTAAATTATGTTCTGACATGAATGCCAAATAAAATTTTTGTATAGTGTTATTACAAATAAAGTAACACTGTTAAATCTTTATTTTTAATTTACTAATAGTTCAGCAAAAGTTATAGTATTAGTATCATTAGAAACAGTAGCTTAAAAAATTATTTTTAGTCCATAGTTGCTCAGTGAATGATTCCGACAACATTCAAGGAATGTTTCCTATACTTTTGCAAGGTTTTGTGTTCAGTTGATACAGTGGCTTCACAAATTAAGAGTTTACAGGAAGTGAAGTTCAGTTGGTGATGGTAGGGCACTGACCTTGGTTAATCACAGCCACATTTTGGTCTTCTAAATTGTAGATCCTGCTTGCCTACAAAACATATACTGACTCACATAGGGATTCAGTACTAATGCATTTCACTTTGGGTAACAAAAGGCAAAGTAAATATAAATTTCTGTTAAATACCTATTTATTTTCTGATTTTGAAGCCTCCCACCACCATCTGACATCTGGCCTTGTATTTGATATGACAAGCTTCAAAACACCAGTACAAAAGTCCCATATCACATGTTTTGCACCTTACTTGTACTCCTGTAGTGAATGCATTATATTTAGATGTCTGAAGTTCAGTTGGTATTTATCATCAAATGCAAATTATTTTATAAAGAAGTGGAAAATTTCTTTACAACAAAAAGCCTTAAATTGGTTGTAAAATTGCATCCATGTGTTCTATGTTAAATGCTACCAATTAGGCTTATTATACAATCTTGAAATTATGAAATCGGTGTATGCCGAGTGAAAACATCAGTAGATTTTGTACAATCTGTGTGACTCGAATGGACACACAGGGTATGTACATACTGTCAGTGATAAAAATTATTGGTTGTGGCCTGAAGAATAGGACAGAGAGCTGAAGAATGTCAGTTCCATGTGAACTACTGAAAAGAATAGAACAATCTACAGAATGCTAAACCATGACAATACTGCATTGAACAATATCATGCTAATGATTGATAGGTACGTATGAATAGCCAAGGAAGCAAGCAAGAAGGGCTTGATGTTTTCCAATTAGAATATTCACTGCACATGCAGATTCACCTTTGCACTTACCACCCTACAAGCTTGCATCTAGTCTGTAGGGTATCAGACATTGTGATTGAATGGAAGCATATCTGTGGGATGCAGGACTCTGTAACATCATCCTGTTTATAGTAAAGGGGGGTGACTTTATCTCAAGTGAGTTATTATTTATGTGTGGCTGTTACTGATATTTTGTCTTGTGTGCAACAGGTCATACCTATAGTTATTGTTTAAAATTACATCATATGAAATAATTTTGCATACCAAATTATTAAAACTCTCACACTTACTTGAAATTTACTGTAAAGATGACACAGTTTTAGAATCGTACATTTCACTCAGGTCATTCAACACTTAAAAAGAACAAAATACAGCAAACTGTTCAACATCAAACAACTGAAACCTAAAAATCACATTTAGACCTCAATATGAGAAATGCATGTCTAAAGAGTACAGGGTATTGTTACTTTGTAGATGTGTCAGTATAACCAGTGTAAATTGTTAGGAGCGAAACCTTTAGTTTAATTCACATTAAGGGCAGTTATTTAAAATTGTATTTTATGTAACTAATTAATTATTATTTGCAGTTTGTTTCATCGAAGTACAAATGTATTACATGCATTTAATATTTTCTCTGAGAAGGCATGCATTTTCAGAGGGGATATCTGGGAAATATTTCAGGACCGGAGTAATTGTGTTAAAGGCATAATTGGAAGTTTGTACAAAATTGTTATTTTATATTATTCTAAGAATTTTAAAGTAATTAAGATTACATTAGGTTGTTGTGCTCATAAAAATGGGTTCTTAGACAATGTTTCACATACTGTAATGGTAATTGTTATGAAATTGCAAACAAATTAAAAGGAAAAAAAATGTAATAGTAGAATGTATGACTTTTAATTATTATTAATGCCAAGATATTATTCTGGGAGGTACAGGGACTTTTTCTCTTTGCCATCAAATTGAAACCTGAGCTGAAGTGCACTAGCTCTCTCCAGTGGGTAGCACAGAGGATAAAATAGTCAAAGCAGGAAGTTAAACAAACAGTTCCATCTAGTGTGTTGTCTAGAACAGTGGTATTCAACCTGGGGTACGCGAAGACATCTTAAGGGGTACGTGAAATTTAAAAAAAAAATTATGATAAACACTGAATAATCAGGGCCAGATTTAGGGTTAGCCACAGGAGAACCGGACGTAAGGACATTCGATTTGGGAGATTATATACTATGTATAACTTGAATTATACACCAACAAAGTTGAAGAGAAATTATATCTGGGGGTACGCCAATAAAAAATGTTGAATACCACTGGTCTAGAATGTGTTTATATGCCTTTATGACATGGTGCTTAACACAGAGGTTATCTTACCTTTTTCCATGTTTACTTCTACCAACACATTCATGGCCTTGTAAAGGTAGAAAGCCCAATTCTTTCAACCATACCCTAGTGAAATATGTAAATAAATATGGTGTCCAGGGTTTTAATTACACAGAGGGCTGTTATGCCATGGATTATTGATTATTACTGGTATTTAGTAGTTTTATAAATCCATCAAGTTTTAAGGATATCAATGCCTCTCTAACAAGCAAGGTATAATCCCATATGAAAATGTGTATTTTTGTGTTAGTGAAGTGGTTTGTTTCTATAACAAAACATTTAAAGTTTGTCACTTGTATTTCCAGATAAATAAGCATACATTTATCAGTAACTATTTTCTTTTCAAAATTATTTTGTGAGGAGTTGTAATTTATTTGTATAGTGTAACAACAATGATGACAACAACAATAATACATGACTTGTGAAATTATTAAAATATACAGAGGAATGTATAATTTGGTAATTATTTTAAACTTCGTATGTACGAGACTGAAGTAACTTTTAGACAATACCAGGTCCTTGTAATTTGCATCAAAACATTAACAGACTCAACTCAGGGATGTCATTTTACATTGTAGCTGCAGAATGGTTGCATCTTGATCATAATTACTGGCATTTCTGTTACAATGGAGTTTACTAATTACTGCACTTTTGTGAAACGTGCTTGTAATAGCTTCATATGTTCTGTACTTACTGAGGTAAGACTTGTGGATCTTTAGTCACCACATGATTGGAAGGTTTTGTACTATGTTTATTCACCACAGTTTTGTACATAGGATATTTTACTACCGTTATGTTGCTGCTAAAATCTTTGCAGTTTTCAGTAGCATGTATATATAACCTATTATGTCTGTACATAGCATAAGAATTTGTCCAGAATCTTACCATGTATAGACCTGTCCATTTCTGTTTTTACATTCCTAAACTTTTCCTGTAAGACTTGTGGAGATGATTTGTATGAATGTATGGTTTATTTTCAAGCCCATTGTTTCTGTTTACTTAAAAAGTAATGGTACCATTCTTGGGTATTTCTAGTTCAGTCGGTCAGTTTTTCATCATTTTTTTGTCTTCTTCTTCTAAATCACTACAGTCCACTGTGAACTTTGGCTTCCTGTGAGGTTTCGTGGTCTTGAAGTGTGCATTTATGAGTAGTGAGTGACCAGCCCACTGACTGCACAATTTCTACTCAGTTCTGATTTAACTGCCAGAGCCATCTAGCAGTGAATCAGGAGACTTGGATGAGAAACGGCAGCTGAATTTGCTTATGAAACATCTCGTTCATGTTCGTAATCAGTGATCATCTGTTGCAGATTGTATAAAATTGTATTTTGACATGTGTGTACAAACAACAGAGAGGAATGATTGTCACCGAACAGTGATGATTGCAATGTCTTTCTGGTTCATCCTCATGCTACCATCCCTTTTAGATTTTGATAAATTTGTTTATTAATGTCTTTCTTTCCCATGTAAGAGTGGAAGACATGAAGTACATATGAGGAAATATATTTTTCTTTTTCACGATGCAAAATAACAGTTCATGAATTGACAGTGTTATGGAATCTGTAACGAATTAAATTATGTGACATGTTTCTTAAGATATTTAATAGGTAATAATGTTAACAGTATTAAGTTAAGCATGACATTAGTATCTGCAGACAAACTACATGTTTTATTACTTTTGTTTACATTAAGTGCAATTGTGAGCCAGTCATTCATAGGACAACTGTATCATAGCAAAATTATGGATTGAACATAGGCTACATATCAGATTCCCTTCTAATGTTAATGTTTCATATAAAGTTTTGAATTACTGATAATTTATGCCAAATGTGTTGAATCTGTGGTGTGTGCAAAATGTTAAAATCAGTATGAGCATTTTTATATAAGCAATCCTGAATGGTTTAGAAGGGATTACTGAGTTTGAAAACAACATTGTGTGTATGTTGGTTGAAACAGTGTAGTAAGTGTTTGACTAAAGTGTTGTATCAAAGGCCATGAGCTTCTTGTTACCTGTTACAATCCTCACCATCCCCAATGACATACCCATTTTTCTTCACAGACTTGAATGCAACATTTTTTACATTTGTCTCAAAGGCATGCATTAGTGAAAATGGGAGTTGATTTTTTGTTCTTGTTTTATAATTTTTTCCACGACTATGTTACATTTTGTCTTGATTTTATGTGACGGCAACCACTGCCATGTACGATTTCAAAATACTGGGGTAAAATGTCTGAAAATTATTCTCATCTAAGAGAACCTTATCTATTACAGAATTTGTAGCATAAAATCAAATCAAGTGGCAGGAATATTCTGCTACAGATTTCATCTTATCTTAGAGCAAATTGGAAACTATGTTGGCATAATTTAGCGGTGATTCGTTGGTTGTATTTTCTGTTCTGTAAACACTTCTAAAATGTAAAACATTTTATGTCAGCTTTTAATGTTATGGCATTCACATGACTGCATACTGTAGATCAAATTGAGTGTGCTGTGGAGAGGAAGGGGAGGGAAAATGGCCTCCGATACTATATTTTTGTCAAATGTTTGTTGTGAACTAGTTTGATTCAGATTTGGGTTTGGAATTAGGTACAGGTTTGATTTTGTGTTTACTTCTGTCAACTGATCATTACTGCCCACAGTTATAGTTAAGTGACAGCATCATTTAATTGCATTTTGATACAGTCAGTTTGCAGTGGCGGTATTACATTCTTTGAGGGGGGAGGGGGGTGAAGATAAAACAACATGAATCCACAAAAAAAAAATATTTGCTATTGGTTTGATGGTGATAAGTTATGAAGCATTGGTCCAGGCTTTTGAAATTTTGTATTCTAGCAGTTCATGAATGTACCATAAATTCTGTGTGAAATATTATTTGTAAGTTGACAGTTAAGAACATCACAGTGGTGCAAAACTTTCAAGTAATGTCTGAAAAACCGAATATAGAAAACATCTACTCTTAACTTATTTTTAAGTACTTCACTTTGAAAAGTAATATATTTATAATTGCAACAAATAAAAAATTTACTTGATTAGTGTTTGATTGTATCACCATGTGTAAACAAGTGATGATAATAATGGAAACTAAGTAATTTGGCCAAATTATAAATACCTAAACCTTTTAGAGACTTAAAATTTTATTAAAAAGATTTAGAACATCCTGATGTTATTGAAAGTAAGTTTTATAACTTTACATCCAAGATTGTACTTCACACTGTTAATGGCTTTTTTAAAGTTATTTAGAACAGCGTAGTAGCATTCATATCGCTGAAGTACAAAGAATGCATAAGGACCACAGACTGCAGGTTTCCAGTCATATAATCAAAGAAAATAGACTGCCAATAATATGAAGACAATACAATAGTGTGTTAATGCTTTGTGTCAGAAATTGTCATTACACATGTAATTTTAAAATAGCAATGCATTTCACTTTTTGAGTTTAATTTATAAGTTATTTTGAGGTTAGGTCATCAGTATAATTGTCCCACTTTTATGTAGCAACAATCAAATAACCTTTAGTCAATGTTATGATTATACTCAAACTGTCTACTTAAATTATGTAATGTTGACTTTTTTTTTTACTAAAAGAAATGTGTATATTCAATTAATATTATGTAATAAATTTGATTGTGAAATGAAAATATGTGGGTTTCCTATGCAGGCAGTTGTTCTGCTCAGCAGTGATTCTGCATCATTGGCAAACTTAAATTTTGCCAGATCTGCTTGCGATATTTTTTCAGAACTTCGGTGTAATTTTTGACAGCTTCAGGAGTAAATGTCTCATCACAATGACACTTACAATCCAGAGAGCAGTTGTCTGTTGACGCATCTATGTACATGGTCTGGATTGTCTAGTTTTGAGAGTGAAAATGACCCAATAGTGTTAATTTTTGGAAGATTGGCCCATAGCAAGTTGTATTCAATTTAGGACACGACATAATGACTATGGTCCAAGCAGGATTCATACTCAAGATCCTTGTTTCTGCAGCCAAAGTCCATGGTGTCTTAGTCTGCATAACCACTGTGAAATGAAGTTAAATTCTGGGAAATATTGTTAATAATTACTAAATTTAACTTCATAATAACTGAATTGTGTTTGAATATGTTTTACTGTGTTTTTACAAGAGAAATCCTGTCATTTGTTACATACCATTGGAAGCGTACTTACAGAATATACTTTTCATGTTTCATTACAATTTATATCCAAGAAAATCAATCTGTAAATAATTGCAGAGGGGAGTGATACAAATTTGGAACAATTATGTTGTGGAATATTACGTATTATTAGACACTTCTCTGAATTGTACTGCCTTTGTTAAAATAAGCCATGTGACCATAATTTTTATGAAGGGTTACAGAATAAGCAATTACAAGTAAAACTGTTGCTTGTTAATTAATTCATGTGTGTTTTGTTTCCAGACTCAGGAACCTCCAAATTGAGAAGACGTTTCCTTTAGAAGACACCTCATCGTTTACATTGCCTTGCAAATAAAGTAAGAATACTATTTTTGCTTAAGTCCTGAAATGCAGGATGAATCTTATGTAGGAAAACCTGAATTTACTCTGTCATTGTGAGTGTTTTGGATTGTTATGTTTGAATGGTTGAAAGAGGCGGAGTAATTTCAGATTTCCTCATTGTAAGTCCTCTAGGTCAGTGGTATTCAACCTGGGGTACGTGAAATTTAAAAAAATATATATTATTTTATGATAAGTACTGAATAATCAGGGCCAGATTTAGGGTTAGCCACAGGAGAACCGGACGTAAGGACATTCTATTTGGGAGCGCCATTTCTCTCTTTCCCCTTTATGCGATTCTTATCTGGGCGGCTAGTTTCATTTTATTCCACATAATGCTTAGGAACACTATTGGGCGGGATTTAAACATATAAATTTGCTTTGCTAAAATACCTTTGTCTGGTTGAATGATCGTTCACCTCTGCTTAGGCATGTGAACGTGAGGCCAGCAGTCAAGCCAGTCGGCTTTGGCTCTCTGGAGCTGTTACGCCACGGATTTATTTATTTAAAATACCTTTGTTCTTTTATTAATTTTTATATGATAGGCAATAATATATTTGTTATTTAATAGCTTGATTATCCTTTCACTCATTTAAAACTTATTATTTAATACGTTGTTTTGGATGTAATTTATTTAATTTATTTTAGATGTAGATTATATACTATGTATAATTTGAATTATACAGCAACAACTTTGGAGGTACAAAGTTGAAGAGAAATTGTATCTAAAGGTACGCGAACAAAAAAGGTTTAATACCACTGCTCTAGGTCATGGGTTTTGGTATTCTATATTGTGATAATGTTCTTACAATCAAGGACACATTTTAAAATATTTTTATTCATTAAATTTTATTGTAGCTCACCAAAGAAGTCTGATATTGGAACAACATAGGTATAATAATTGAAAAGTATGACAGAAAATGTTTCACAATTAACATGATCATCTAGTGTACAACATGGTCAATTTTCATTCATGGTTGCTTCTAGGAAAGAAATTAAGGTTTCGAAACTTCATTGCTTATATTATATGACATTTAATAATAAAACAGTATTTTAACGTACATTATAAATAATAACGAAATGGCCTCGAGTCTAAAGACTGATCCTAATTTAATTCTCTGCCAGTTTTGTTTTTATATTTCTCTTTAAGAAACACTTATGGGAACTATAATATTGATTAATCAAGACTGCGTCCAAACCTCATATGACCATAATCGTCAAACTGTTCTCGTTTACCAAACCTCATGTGGCCATAATCATCAGACTGTCGCTTATTAAAATCCATGCTTTCATCATCTATTATAAAGTCATTCAGAATGTCTGCAGCGGGTTCCACGGGCACCAACCGTGCCCTCATATATTGTGGTGATCGAGGGGGTGTCTGGAGAAATGAACGGCTGCGTCCTCTCTGGCCAGGTCCTTCCAGGTTGCTACCACCAGCTGCGACCACGTCAGAACTGGATGGGGCAGCATCCACAGCTGCGTGATGCTGATATTGTAGAACGAGATACACGCCTAACGTTAATATCAATGTTGCTACCATACTGCTGGTCATTCTAGTGTCTGCAACATGAACAAAATGGCATTCATTTCAATTTTTCGTAAAAAATTTGTAGTGTTTTTCTTACAATGAATATGAAATGTCATCCTCTGTTTCACTCTTACAGATTATGCAAATAAATGATAATGCGATTATGACTTTACATTCAAACATTTAGAAAAAGGTGTATATTATCAATGATATTTCACGACATTAACTGTAAAGATTTTAGAACTTCGACCAGTTGCCTTTTTATATGGTAATATTAAACACTAATAACTTAAAAATTGTACAATTGTGCTGAGTTGAATATAATTTTACCTCCGAACGTTGTGAATGCCAGTAGTGATGTCAGAGTTTTCGGGTTAGTTACCTTTGCCCGGAAGGGGTGCCTGGCTAGATGATGATGTCATCATACATGGGATCCCCAGTGGTTTCTGCTGGCTGGGGATTCCCCAGACAACCATGGTAATAATCAGCAATGTATTCTGGGGATTCCCCAGCCACTTCCGCGCGTAGAAATGCATGTAGATCTTTATGTAAAGTGCCCGTTACTGTTGTCCGATCTGAACCAAAATTGGAATCTGTTTCGAAAATTTAGTAAAATTGCGCAGTGTCAGATGTAATGAAAATCCGTTTAACCGTTCTTTAGTGCAGTATAAAGACGAGTGAAGTAAAGTGGCTTATTTTTGAAAGTTTTGTTTCGGACTCTCAGTAGTTAGGCCTACTTTTAACATGTTTGTCTACATGTTCAGCTCTGTGAAAACTACGCAGTAGGTTCAAATGTTATTAGTGCATGGCAAATGCAGATATATCATAAGCATGTTTTACGAAATGCAGAACGTAGATTAAGAATAAAAATTGGCGTCCCAGGGACGATGGTTGAAGGATCAGAAAATTACTAAATTTTACAAATCATATAATACAGTAGACATCATCAGCCGCCAAACATATGCAGTTCATGAAGTAATTGTTCCTTGTATATTTTATTTTGTAAAATAACATACAACGCTATCGATTATTTCAGGAACTTGGTAAACCCGTGATCGAAATCCAAACGACCAAAAATGTTGTTTCAGAATCAACAAGCCAAGATTGTACTCGGCATTTGACAATTGTCCATTGTCTCTTATAACGAAGACTGTCTTGTATTATGTTCTTTGTTCCGTGATAATGACATTTGTAATAACAAATACGCTAGCATAAGGTTTATGCTACAGTCCGTCTGTTGTAATTGATTTTAATAGTTAACCCTTTTGGTGAGTTGTTATTTATTTCATACATTGGCTTAATTAAATGTGAGGTAAAAACCTTGTTCGTAGTAGGAAAATATTTTAAAATGTACTGATGTCGATGCATGATGTAATTTCATACCAATTTCTATTCGTGCATCTCAACTTAGGTTCTGCTGCCATAACATCGTGGAAATGAGTAGTAGTCTATGTAGACAAGCAATCAAGGAATTACTCAGAATGGGACCCATGACTGCCACAAAGAAAGTCCCACCCTAAATCACTTTAATGCATATTTCATTATCAAAAATTGTATTTTTTATATAAATTTATCTGCTATTATTTTCTTCTGTTCTCTCCAGCGATTTTTTAAAAGAGATTTTTTGTAAAAATTTGTTACAATTGCATGAAGCAGAGTACTCCTTGAGAAGTTACTAGTTGCTTAGTAGTCCGTAGATGTCCCGCCCTTAAGGAACCCGAATGTTTATTATCTTGTTTACAAAAGCCCGCCTCCACTTCTTGTCCTAAGCAGTTGAAGAATTCAGGCCAAATCATTACTCCCTATTTACAAGTGATTTATTTTCTATCACGCTTTTGAGATTAAACTTTTACATTCGTTTTATCATAAAATTATTTCTCATACGCATATATTTAAAGAAATACACGGACACAATATTTATTGCTAATGCAACGTTGTGGAAACCAAGGTGCAATTTATGGTTATGAGAGTGATGGGTTACATGTGTATGTTATTGGATTATCAGTCGTATAATTAAAACGAAACTGGATTAGATTTTAAATTGTTGAAGACTGTTTAATGATTGTAGCTCTAGAAGAGGAATCAGATTTGGACCGATCTAAGAATATGGGTAGCGAAGTATGTCTCTGCGTCTCTATACGAAGAGTACAAAATTTTATAACAATAACTTTTCGGAATAATGAAACATTAAAGTCAATAAGGCACTCGGATTAACAAATATGATATTCGTTTACTACATTTACATCAAAACGGAACACACTTTTTACATTGTAATAGACCTTTTGGAAAGAAATTTCATAAAAATTATGTGATCAAATTTAACGTGTTCTGAAAAGGCTATAGAAAATATTTGTAGTTACCTGTGTATAGGCGCCGATGTTCCTCCTTACCAACCCGGTCACCGTCTGCACCTCAACTGTTGCTGATTCCTTAAATGTGGAAGCTTTTATTTGCTTGGAATAACATTAATTTGACGTCACAATGTCTCAAGAGGTTACTTCTTTCTTGTGCTCCAACAAGCCTCCCCCCTGCTCCTAGCTTAGAATATAAAACACAGGAGTGGGGCGTGGTTAGTATTCAGCCAATCAACACCAAAATTCGATTTATATTTGCTATTTTATGCACACAAAATCTAGCCGAACCTACCTCAGCTTTATTTCGCTGAATTCAAGAGAATATTAAAATTAAGGAAGAAGGACTAAATTGATGTGTCTCATTTGTTTAGTTTTTGTTTCATTTATTTTATTTCCTGATAAAATAAAATAGTCGTGTGTGAAACAGAGAAACGAATCCTTTGTTAAATAACTATTTTTTTTTACACAGAAGCAATTCTTAGCGAGTTACGTACTTATTATTTGGAAACTGAAGTGTATGGTACCACCATGCCCTCCCCTCACCTCTCTGTGTTGTTGAGTGTATTCCCCCACCTCAAATAGCCCTTGAACAAGTCGTTAGTTTTGTCTATTTTCACAAAACTTGGGATGAATGTGTTGTCACTGGAAGATGCCATACTTTCTACTCCTTTAAATTGAAACTGTATTTTCTGAGATGGGCCGGTATTAAAGTCAGTTGCGTGTTTACTTTGTAACTTATTTGGTGATTATGTCGGTACCTTACAGTATATAGCGTTGGATAATATCATGATTAATGAATAAATAAATGTAAAGGATATGGAAGGAAGCGGCTTTGGCCTAATTTAAGCTAGTATTTATGCATTTATCTGGAGGGACTAGGGAAAACCAACATATGTAGGCCTAGCTCCTTGAAATGTTTTGTATGTACAAATTCCATGCAGGACAGTACTTTAAAAGCTTATAGTCTCTTGGTTAATAAAGAAATTCCCTGTCGGGCGAGGTTTCAGGTTCTGAAGGTGACGATTATGGGTAATTTGAAGATGACTGTCTTCTGGGGTGTTTCGCCTTGTAGTTTGGTAGAAATATACATTCGTTTCAAAGGTGCTAATTGCCTCCGTCGCCCTGATGACCGAGACATTAAGTATATCTGAAACGTCGGTATAGGCCTACTTCTACCAGACTACACGGCGCTACATCCCAGAAGACGGTCATCTTAAAATTCCCCACCTTTCATGAAACCTGAAAAGCGATTGATGGTTCATTGCCGTGTTAATAAAAGATCGGTGGATAATTTTCTTTCATTTAGTCAATATCCCGACAGTCTGTTTCTTCCAGATCCATTTTAATATTATCTTCACATGTGTGCTTATGTCTCCGAAGTAGTCTCTTCTCTTCAGAGTTCCGATTAATATTTTGTACGCATTTCTCATTTCCATTTGATTTCCCACATGTGACATTTGTTGGCGACTAGGAAAGGAAGGGACTTGGAAGCGTAGAAGTGTAGCTTGTCATGGCACAAACTCTTTCGATGTAACCAGATCACGAGCGAATATGATGGACAGACACTGTGACAGTGTGACAGGGACGTCTGTCTTAACTGAATCACTAAAGAAGGTTAAGCGTCGAGACGACCGCGTCGAATACTGAACGGGGTTGCAGTGAAGTAAACACAATGACATTTACATTTTAGAAAATGCCGGTGAATAATGTCATTGTTAAAATATTCCCCAATTGTTAGTGAGAATGGCTGGTTCTTTATGTTTTTCTTAACTCTGGACGTTGTCTATTATCTGAGATATATCCTCTCCTCCTCTTCCTGAGAACGGTCTCCTTCGTCGCCCTGTAATTATCTATTTCTGATTTAATCAGATGATAATGTCTTAAAATTGGTTACGACCGCTTTCTTTGATTTTATGTTTCCCGGTTTAGCTTGCTGTACTGCATTCGGCATTACTAACCTCCGTAGTTAGTACAGCGTAGCAAAATAACATTAACAGTTAATGATGATTAACCCTATAAAGCCGAGTGGTAACCGTACACACCACCTGCTCTAAGAATTAGTAACGCTGCATTTTGTATTTATGGGTTTTGCATGATTCTTGGTGTAAATAGCTATTATTTCCTTAAACAGCATTAACCAATTCATCTGTGTGATGGGGAAGAGTTGTTTTCTTTGCGGTACGGACTAATTCTTATGTTATTTAGACGTGTTTTGGATTCAAAGGGTTAATTTATTTGGATATTTCTGTGACTTCCTTCTGAAAATCATTCGAAACTTAACTTTCTGAAATTTAATGTCATTAAAATAATTTACAAAGTTGGGTTCTCTTACACGAGATGCGTCTGCCGAACACCGAGTCCTTGCAGATAATCAAATGTAATCGAATCTTGCAGGTAATCAGAGGTTGATGTTTATCAACCTCTTATATTAACTTACACTCCTGACTACTTACCTTTTATTACTCTCGGATGCTGGCTTTGTCAGTTGGCGCACAATCGTTGAATGAGTTATGTGCATGAAGCGCAATAAAATGAATGCAGCGTGAGGAAGTAGAATCCGTGAATGGTAATAATTCACCTCCAGTATTATCAACCGATTGAGATCAATTTTTTTTGTTAGGGGTGCACACCAGAAATTGTGGGGAGACTTTGATTTTGAACGGTTTGGCCAGAAAAATGTTTCAAATAAAAGTCTCCAAACTTACGAACAATTTTTTGTGACTGCGTTTTTTTTTCTCGAGAAACTGATAATTTTAAATTACGTATAATTTGGCTAGTTCTTGATAAATTTAGGGCTAACGGCGCTTTTGAGACTGTGTTCGTTATGTAGCGATTAAAGTCAGGTTAATCTGTAATAAACTGGGAAGGATGTGGAAGGAAACGGTCGTGGCTTGTTTTAAGACACTAGACCAGCATTTGCCTAGAGAGACTGAGGAGAACTACGAAAATCCTCAGTCAGGATAGCCGGTCTCCCGGTCGAAATACGAACCCATTCCTACCTCCCTAGTACGAAGCAGAAATGGCAAAAGTCTTTCTTCTTTCTGTGGTGACAATGAGATTTGCAGAAAATCACTTGCAACGAGGTCACTTAATCACCAACCATAAGTCGATAAGGAAAATTCTAAAAGGCTTAGTTAAAGAAGCGGATGAAATATTATTATTGGGATAAGTAGTGTGGGCTTTAAACATGGCGTCATCGGAATTGAATTTTCATAAAAAAAATTGGTGGTTCAGAGTTTTTACAAAATGTGGCCATATATTAAGTGGTAGGCGTCTGGAAGACAGACGCCGTGGCTTGAATTTAATATGCCATTACATCCAAGGATTCAAAAAGAACTAAACCGGGTGTTTCATAATGTAGCTCTCATTAAGTTTTAAACGTGAATTGTAACTCAGATTTTATGGTTTTGTGAGTCGTTTAATTTTGCCATTTATCTAATAGTTGGTCTGTCAATGTTAGCAGATGTTCAAATTTGAGAACATTAAAATTTATTTATTAACTAGAACTAACTTATAGCTATTTCGCAGATGTTTGCTGTATGACTTACTCATATATAGACCTATTTATTTTTAGCTGTATTTTGTTAATTTTTGGTTAAATAATTTCTACGTTATACTTTAAGAAATTTATACTCTTTCAAGAACGTTAATGCCTGTTATTTAACATATAAGGTCCACATATTCCTTACTGGGGTCCGCAGTGGCCGCGCAGTCGCTGGGACCGTGGGTTCGAATCCCACTCAAGCCATGGATGATTGTCCGCGTTTTTCTGTGTTGTGCTGTCCTGTGTACAGGTAGAGACCTTGCGACGGGCCGATCCCTCGTCCAAGGAGTCCTACCAAATGTCTATAGATCAAGCCAACGAAAAGTTGAGACCCGCAGTGCTCAGGCACTTGAAGAACGGGTTGTTCCTAGTATATTCCTTACTACACACATAATTATCACGATGGACTTATTGCCTTATTAACCAGTCTAGAAATATTATCCAATCCACAATGGCATGAGACAGATGTGGCTTTCCGGTGGTACATGTCAAATGTGCGTTCTGTCTGCGTCAATGAATCAGCCATTCTGACTGAAGTATTTCGTGGTTATCTTCAGTCCATTTTCATAAATCACAGGATAATACATCCGCGTGGGTTTGACTAATCCCTGTCACAGTGTAATTGGATAGATAGGTGAAAGTTTGGATGGATGGACGGACGGACGGCTCCCCACATTGCTGTACACCCGCTTGGATGTGTTCTGCCTTACTGATTATATTGCCAAGGCACATCAAAGCTCGGCTACCCTTGTTCTTGTCAAAATCCTAAACCTTTCATCCGGAATAAAAAGCAATTCATGCAAATTTTTGTAAATATTGCGAGAACGATGAAAGAGCTCTTCTCAAATCCTACTGCATCAAAAACAAATTATCTTCTACATCTTTCAGCATGTAGATTTATGTATGTTTATATCTTTGAGCGCAAATTGGGTGGAGACTGTCTAGGAAAGTTCTGGTAAACAGAACAAGTAATTCAAAAAATTACCATGAATAAATTAGCGACATTAGAAAATTCGTTATGTCGAAAACGAATGCTTAATGCTTGAGTGGAGAGTTCATTAAATGAACACTTCCTTTTGTTTTTACTCTGAACCGAATAATATGTTAAACAGTAAGTTCATTCTAATGACCATTATCTTAATTATCACCACATAATTGTTGACAATGGGATCTGCCCTGTGGATGCCCGCCTCAGAATGGCTTGAGAAGACCTGAGAAAACTTTCTAACATTTCTAGATTTGGCAGAGGTGAGGAAAAGTCACATTACACTGTCGGGAAACAATGGAAACCCTTGGTTCACTGGAACATACTATTACACGAAAATGTCCTCTGATCATGTTTATGCATCAATGACCTTAGATCACATTAGTGAAAGAATTGCCCAAGGCGCGACAATCACTAAAGAGTACACCTATCCAATCTTGTTTTTTTCTCGCACCTTTTGAAATTACATATTATTTAATATCGACATTTCTCACTTACTTCATACTTTTTAGGACGAACTCTTTTCCTGAAAGAGATAGAATTTCTGATTTGATACAAGTCTGTCAGAAGTATTAACTACATGTATGTATGTGAGCAATAAATAAGTAAATAGTTGTAATATATAATTCTGTTTTGCTATGGATAACATACTATCTAATAGAAGGCGGAAGTTTCTAATGATTTCGGTTTCAGTACGTGTTCTTATGTTTGATTGAAACTATGCTGTTGTTCTTTCAGCCTGCACAGTTCGGTCTGAATAATGGACCAAATACAAAATGACATTCTTTCGCAGCCAGAGATTCTCTCATTTGAAATGCGACTAATGGAAGCAGTGCACGAACTCAGCATGAAACGGGTATGTTAAAATTCATAGTATTCATCTTGCAGATGGCAGAGGTGACATTTAAAATATACAAAGTATAACTGCATATCACAAATGGTTTAGGTTCTACAAACATTTATTTATACAAATAAAGGCCCATCGCACTTCACGCTACTTCTGCGTTCGTGTATTTACGTCAGATTCTCCGGAACCGTCAATTTTTACCATGCATCATTTTATGAACATAATTTAAGTGATGTTAGTGCATCTACCATGATGTTATCATGAATTTTAGGAAATTGAAAAGTACAAGATTGTGGTGGTGTCCAGTGGTATAATATTTGTACTGCATTTCTTTAAAATTTGTCACCAAGTTCCACAGTCCCGAGCGAAAGACTGAGACAAACAGCTGGCATGGTGATCCAATAAACTTACCTTTCTGTAAAGTAGGCTTAATAATACGATTTATCATCAGAGGTTGCTGGAAGAGTGCCGCCTGAACCTAGATGGAGCTCTGTGGAAACAGCATGAGCTGGAACGCATGCTGGAAGTTGAGTGTCGTGATTCGCAGACAATGCGCCTCCAGCTTAAGGCAGCAGTGGAGGCAGTACAGCAATATGGTGAGGAACGGGTAGCACGCTCGGGAGAACTGTCCCGACTGCGAATTGAACTGGAGACAGCTGTCCGTGAGAGAGACTGCCTTAAGGACCAGACTCATACCAGTCAGGTAGTCTCATATTTGGCAGCAAGAATGAAAGTTCTTAAAATTCTATTGCCTTACGATCTGTAAAATGATTAGTATACTTAATAATTTAAAGTGCTAAGTGAAAACCAAAAGATTTCAGTAAACTAAAATTTAAAGAGCAAGGTAATGGACTATGCCCAAAATAGGGCGCCAGTTGCTTATTTTATACTTTTACTTCTATAAATCAGATGACAGTGAAAGTGACATTGTTCTGTTGGCCGCAGTTTGAGAATATGACGCTGAGTCGACAAGTAGAAGAGATGCAGGGACAGCTACGCTGTCAACAGGCATTCCAGGAGAACAGCTTCAGCCTGGAAGCTAAATTAAGGACTGCTGTGGAGGAGGTCAAGAGGTCAGCAAAGATTTATATTGAAGAAGTCAGTTCTGTATTCAGTTTAAAGGAACTTGTATCATCCATCATAAATAACTAACATTCTTCCATCAGAAGCTTGTAGTCACGTGGCTGTGACCTCATGGAACGCATAAACTTATTAGATGTAACTGTAGCCAGGCACTGGGTCATTACCTGAGCCAGTTCAATGCAGCTTTTGTCTAAAGATTTAAAAATTTCTTGTTTGTCATTTGACATAATTCACAAGACACATATTTTGAAAATAGTAGTTTGATATGTTTTATTGCTTTTATAGTGAAATGGAGAAACTGGATCAAGATCACAAACGACTCGAGAGAACATGCGAGGCAGCACAGCAACTGGGGACCAATTTGCAGGAGACTCATGTTCGCTTCCACGATATCCAGAAAAAGACTACAGAACAGCAGAAGAAATACGAATCTGAGATGGTTGCACTCAGAGGTTTGTTTGTGGAGTTTGCATGCGAATGAAAACAAAAATCATTTTGGAAAATCATGAAGGGGCTTGATGAAGGAGAGGTTTCCAATAGAACATGAAACAATTATATGTAGATTATATGACCACTGGGAAAATCAAACTATACGAAGGGACCAAGTAACAGAAGCTAAAAAATAAATCAAAGTTGGTCAAACTGTGACCCATAGGCGAGAAATGTCCATGAAAAATTAAGTCTAAAATGCAAAGCTTTTGAGTAATTATTAATAATATGATAATTTGTCATGCATAAAGCAGAGAAATTATTGTAGATGCAAAATAGTTAAACGTCTACAATGTGAAGGGAACTGAAGTTTTGGAGTCCCAGATACTATAGTAAATCTTTTGAAATTTTTTTTAAAAAAATAAAAGCTTATTCAGAATAAAAACAAACAGAAATTACTTTCAAGATTTTCACGCTGAGTCTTTGTTTCTATTACAGCAATTATATACAGTATCACATATTTTACTGCATATTCTATATTGATAACTTTCTTTCCTTACATATTCTTTCAGATTAAGAATCACCAAATGGTTTTCTTCCACCTTCTGCAATCTGTTTATGCGTAAAAGAAACCCTGGTTACCAATTAACTAACAGTTTGACAGTACCACCTTCACCTCCTTCCAACTCGAAAAACAAAAATGTAATTTACAACATATTCTAGGAAAAATATTGCCATAGTCCCATGAAGTTTGAACAATAATGCGAGTCCCTCAGAAACAAACTGCTAGCAGGTTTTGTATTATTGTGAGCTCCACTGCAATAAATTCAAAATGTGAATATATACATATATAGGCATGCATATAGTATGTTTGTTCGTCCATTCAGATCATAATATTTTAATGAATTGGATCTCAGTTTCAATATGACGTCATGTTCTGATAAATGTTTATTTCTAACAGCTGAAGTGGGGAGACTGAAAATGGAAAAGAAGAAAATACCTGTGAATTTATGCAAAGAAATGACTAATGATCCAGAGGTAATAAAGTGTTATTTAGTACGTACATTGATATGACCTTTCACTGCAAGGGATGAACTTGGATCAAGGATTCTGATAATAAAGTGCTGAGCAGAAAGAGAGAGAGTATTAAAAAGATGCAGAAAAATTACTTAATGAGGAGTTTAATAAGTTGCATCCTTCTAGTGTGATGTTAAGATGGGTGACGCTTGTAGCTGCATGGATGGAATGAGAAATACATACATAATTTTGGTAAGGAAATCTAATAGGAAGATACTTTGGCATAGATAGGAGGGCAATATCAACATGGCTGTTAGAAAAATAGGGTGTGGACTGGGTTGATTTGGCTCACGATAGGATACAATTACAGATATCTGTAAACATGGGAATGAATGTTTAGGTTTCATAAAATCAGGGAACTGTAAGTGTTTCAAGAAAGACTTTGCACCATGGAATTAGTCATTGCCTCCATAAGACTTATAGCAATAGTATGAAGCATACAAATGAGTAGTCTACTACAGCAAATGATGAATGCTGTACTTTTCATGGATGTAATTCAGTAAACTTTGGACCTGCAAGAAATTAATCATCTTTGCTCAGAGGCCATGCTTGAAAACTAGTCAGTAGCAGACAGTTCTTAATAAAATTTTGTCTTAGCTCAGGTGGTTACATACTAGCTTCTCACTGAAGATTCAGGTTTGATTCCAGTGCAGTCCATGTGGAATTTAAGGTGGACAGAGTGACAGTGCAACAGAAATTATCTCTGACTATTTTGTTTTCCCCTACAAATCATTATTCCACCAACACTCCATTCTTTTATATCGCCATACCTGAGGTATGTAGCAGCCAGCAGAATATCACAACCTTGGTCCTGAGTTCAATGTCTAACCAAATATTTGGTAGGGCTCAAAGTAAAGAAGTCGGCAATAAACAGCGTCCAACATAATTACAGTGTAATGATTCAATCATTCTCACAAACCTTCAGGGAATAATTATACAGTAAAACTTGTTTATACTAGTGGAACTCAACATTTGTCCATTTCACTAATTTTTAAGACACATAATTTTAGATAAATTTGTTGCAGTATTTATCCTAGGTATTTACTTTTGTGAACCAGAAATTCATATTATAAATTTACAGGACAATGATACTGAACAGAACAAAGTTTTTCTTTATTCTTGCTTCCTTTCTTTCTCCCTTGCTTTTTTCTTTTGACGTAAATACGTCTATATGGAAGGGTCAGTGTCATTCCGCAAAAAAGTGTAAGATGGTTACCTAGGAAATATCAACAATTTGTAAATATGGACTGACAACAATGGTCAGCTTGTATGCATTGTTATGTTACCTAGGAAACGTCATCTGTTTACTCGGCATTGTTGTGTTACGTTACTGCCGTCAACAATCCGCTTTCGTTATTGTGGAAAGAGCTAAGCTGTGAATCGCTTGTAGAAGAAGTGTGTCGTAGACTTGATAATTTTGTGCTGGTAAAAACGTTTTACAATGTCAAAGGTACTTATCTTATATAAAAATTATTAAGAAATCTATTGTTGCATTAATTTGTTGCGTCATACTATGTACAAGATGGATGACATTGAAGCTAAAAGACTCCATAACGCAGAATATATGAGACAGTACAGAAAACGTAAAAAAATAGAAGTATTAGATAATGAACCTAAAGTTCCCCCAAAAAATAATGCTGAACATACAAGGGAATATATTGATGATTGTAAGAGACTTATTTTGAGTCATTTGAGAAATTATACAAAGATGTTTTCAATTATGGCCATAGAAAATCCTAATACAATGCCGATAATATTGACAGGAGATTTTAACATTGATTTAAAGGAGGAGGAAAATCAAAGCTTTGTCACATTTATGGAGGAAACGTTTGGCTTAATGTTGATGACAAATCCTCAATGTAGTACTACTAGATCAAAATCTTGTATAGATATGGTATTTGCACGATATGTTGATACTCTAAAATGTACAAATTTTATAACATATTTCAGCTACCACAGACCCATCTTAAGCGTAACTAATTTATGTTAAATAAGCAATGTCTTAATCAAACTTTAATCAATTGTAAAGCGGGTATAAAGAAAATATTTAGAATAAAGCCACTATATAAACTCCTTACCGTATAGACGTATTTACGTCAAATTCTCTGGAACCGTGGTTCCACTGTAACTTTCTTTGTTGTTTTTCCAGCAGCATCTGGAAGTATTCTGCATCCACTTTATTGGTATTCAGATGTAATATTTTCACATTTTTTACAGCATGGTTCCTTCTCAGATAAATTCCATGAGGCACAATATAGAAAAAAGGTATAAAACATAACACGAACTGACTGTTTTACGTTAAATTCTCACATTTAAGTTTCTCTTTACTTATTTAATTTTACATCAGTTTCCACTCTTATGCTCAGGATAAGATAAAGACAGATTCACAGTTGAACCATGTCCAATTTTAGGCACTTTTTTGTAATATATAATCTTCTATCATGTGATGGTTCATCATTTCAGACTTCCAAGTACCTGCAGGAGATAAAAGAGTTTGTTGGTGCCGAGTCTAAAGGGAGCGCACAACTAACTGAAACTTTGCAGAAAGCTCTCAAAGCACAAGCTGTCTTACAGAAATTGGTGCAGGAAGCAACGGAGGAGCTGCAGAAAAAAACAGAACATATTTCTGCGCTTCAGTCATCAAACGGTGCTCTAAATAGCAGTCTAAATGAAGCTTATGGAACTATCAGGTTTGTCAAAAATCTGGATGTTCTAGAGTAATTTATTAACCTCTATCATACTGGAAAAGGCCTTTCACTACATGGCTGACAGTTTAGCAGTATGCTAGCAACGCACATAAAGCTGAACTGACTATAAAAGTTAACTTCGAAGCCTGTGAAATTAAAAAATTAATTAACACATATTAAAGACATAGTTAAATATGAATCAGATCCTGTAAGTCTGATATTGGATTTAATAATGTTGTCAAAAGGACCTGGAGAATCAGTTGTCAAAAGAGAAAAAAATTCTCACGTTTCTGTTAAACAAGATCTGATCAAATAAGTCTGCTATTCAGGTGTACACACACACACAAAAGGTGAAGAAGAAGAAGAAGAAGGTGTATATTCAGATGAGCTCATCTGTGAGTTCTTTCCAATTCTTGGTAGATGGTATAAAAATTTGTATCTGAGAAACATAAATGTAACTCCTGGGGTGACGGTCCAATTTATTTTATCACACGAATGGGTGTAAGTGGTGAAGATATTTTATAGAGAATCTCGGTAACTGAGGATTTATATAAAGTTCTTCAGATTGAGAAGCTGATACTGGTACAGTCTGTATATAATGTAATGGTTTGATTATAAATAATATCAAAAAAGGCAATCCCCATTTTAGGAAACCATGGAACATAAATGGGTGTCATAACAATTTAATATGTTACATCAAAATTCTTAGGCATCAACATTTTTAAACCATCAAGTTTCATTTCATAAATGTAGACCAGTAATAACACAGAACAGCCGAGCAAAATCCGATTTCAGCATTATTGATTCGCTTCTTATTTCAGGTCTCTGGAGGAACAAGTGAAAGAACTGCTTGCCAAACCTGCATCTGAAGAAATGGGTATGCAGACAGATGCTGAGAAAGTCGTCTGTGAGGCACGCAGTACACAAACGGATGTTGACATAAAGTGTTCAGATGTGGACTGGAGTGCTGCGGCCAAGAAAGAATCTATTCTGCCACAAGAGAGTACCCACGAGACCACAGATGGTAAACAGGAATGTGAAACAGATAATACTTTTTGAGTATTTGGATTTAAATCACTGGTATGATCTGCAACTGGATGCAATTTCATATCAGACATCTAAATGTTTCATTATAAAATTTATGTAACAGGAACTATAGCAAAAAATTGTTCTATCTCGCATTTACTTTTACTTTCATCATTAATGACAGTCTTTTTTCTTCTGTTCTCAATATATGCCCTAACCAATTAAAAATTTCTTTTACGTGTTTCATTTCTAGAATGTGCATTTTTCACTGTTTATTCTTAATTTTCTCTCTATTTTAGATAGGAATTTCATCTTCATAGTTTGTAGCTTATTTCCAAGTCTCATCTTCTAATTCCAACATCTGATCAGTATAACTAAATATATATTAAAGCAATAATTACAGCGCATACAACATAATATTTGAAAGACTTCGGTATTCATTCAATAAATCTGTTTATAAGCAACATACTGCGTAGTTGGTGTTCATGTACTGCCCAAAACTGTGGTATCTCTCATTGTTTGAACCAATTAATTGAATCAATAAACTACATTAATGAAGAACCTTGTTCTGCAAAGCTTTTGCTTTCAGAAGTGAATAGATATATTTAAAAATGTGGAAAGATCCCAAATTTTATTGGTCAACCTTGGGCAATGATCCTGCATGTTGATTTTGCATTTCATCCTTGCACAAGGGCCATGCTAATATCCTCTACATGGTTTAAATTATCGTATATGTACAGCCAAACATTTGTTGCTTTACCTTGGTATTATATACATAAACACATAATACACACAGAAGTTGGTACATCCTTATATTCCAAGACTTCTATCTACAAACTATAAAGAAAGAAAAACAACTTTATAATCCTTACATGGCAACAAATTTCTTCTGTCGAGATAATGTTAACTAATCTCCCGGTTCTAGCACTTAAAATCTTTTTGTAGAAAAGAATATCTCAAGACCATACATAACCAACAAAGTTATACTTAAGTCGGGATAGGTCAAATAAAATGGATAATTTGCAAAGTAATTTTTCTGTTTAGTTTAACAATACAAATTATTGCAAATAAATACTAAAAAGTCTAGGTCATCCTTGTGGAAAAGTTTGACTAACAGTTATTCCCACAATACAAGCCTAGATCCACCATCACCTCAATGGTTGGAACCGGTTTGGAAACACCAACGCATAAATTGCTACAGATGATCAAAGTAATAGCATTGCCCAATTCTTAATTTGAAATACTCGGTAACTGTAATTACACCATGAAAGCTTGGGGCAATAAATTCCATGCTTTTGCAGAAATTATAAAACTGCATTTTTAAATTTCTCATACCAATAGTTCAATTATTCCTCATTAGATGGCAGCACGGGATCGGTTGGAATTTCCTGCCCTCTATAGGCAATGTCAGCCATTTTATCAAGTGGAAACGAGTTGTTTGTGGGAAGTTTTAATAGTTGGAATAGTTCAAGTTTTTCAACATCAATGCGTTCGAATCTAAAGTTTATTAATCAAATTTAAACGGTAATGGTGTCACGTATGTTGTTTAATATAATGATTGACATCGACAAACATATTGTAAATTATGTGTTAAGAAAATTATATCTGTGTGTTAATGTTGTGGTGCATGACAAGCATCAAAACTGGGACGTTTGGATAGTGTGCAGATTGTTAGAAAGAACAGTTATGGCTAAATTAACAGCGTAGGAGTGAAATTACAAGTTTATTGACCGTGTTTTGCTTGTGCAGTGGCTAAAAGTTTCAAGTACAGTGTTAGTTATACCGGTATAAAACCAGAGTGCCGAAATGGATGCAGTCGGCCTGATCTCCCAAACATTTACGGTAAGTTTTCATACACATTTTCAGTCAATTTTTGTATTTATTTCGCTATGTTTTGTTTACGCATTGCATGTTACATTTAACTCAGAATGCAATGAAATCAGCGTGCCGCTCGTCGATGCCGAAGACAGTAGCTCTGTTACCTATGGCGTGGTGCTTAAGCACCAGGGCAGCTTTGGCTTTATGTTGGTATTTTAAAATAAGTCTCTAATTACACCATGATGATTGTGTTTGGAAGGGGGGAGAGGGGATTCCAGCCTTAATTTCACCTCTTCATACCCCAAGAAAATGTTAGCAGATATTAAAGATTGTAATGAAGAGCCTTACATAGGACGTAATATCGTCCTTGCAGTTGATTTGTCCGTTTAGACTACGTCATTCCTGCATTCGACTATCCCACTACATGTTTACGTAAGGTAACTGGCCATTTCTAGTAATTTCTATCTGTGTCGCTTTAGTATTGCCCCTGTTGTGTTTGTATAAGTGAGTTCTACATGAAAATATATAGATCAGTGATTTATGTGTCACGTCTTTGCTTGGTTTTCCGGTGATGACTACGTCTATGTAAGTCTAATAGGTCTTTAACATTGTGTTGGTTTTATTTCTGAGTCGGTATTGGTACTACGTAGTAAAAAAAAGAAAAGAAAGAAAATAACGTATCACCGGTGGAAAAATTAATGGGGAAGCTGGAAACGTGATTCATGTAAAATGGTTCTCTCATCTTGCAGCCGGTATTTAACTAGTGTACTTCAGCTCCAAGAATGGAGTAAGCTTTTTTTTCATTACCCGAGTTTCAGATTTTTAGTAAGATCTCGAAGGGGAGAGAAACTGGACTTTCAATATGTCTGTCTTGTGGGACGTTGTACCGTATAGTCTGGTAGAAATGTACAGACGTTTCAGTTTGAAATTGTGAACACTTCTGAAACGTCTGTAAATTTGTACCAGAAGTATCTTCATACTCGAACCCGTGAGCATTTAAATCTCACCTTAATTACAGTTTGTTGAATAGTAGTAAACTCTTTTACCAGTTGAACGCTGACACCAAACCAGCCACCGCTATGACTTCTCCAATGCGTTTTCAAGCCAATAACATTTTGAAGTTAACCATTTATTTGAGACTGAGTTTCTCACGGTAATGAAATTGTTACGTTGGTATTTTGGATTGTCTTCAGGCCCGATGCATTTATCAAGACAGTTTTTGGTATTTATTTATTATTTGCTTCTTTGTTTATTACGAAACTGTACTTCTGAAATTTCCTCAGCGAGTTACTGATTAATGTTTTCTCTAGCCGCCGTCACTGCTCACAGACAGGCATGTTTCTCCCCCCCCCCCCCCCGTAATGGTGCACATTTACAAAAAATTGTGTTGCATTGTTTTATTTAAGGGTTTCTTTCAACAGTTTAAGTGTAAGATTGTGAGCACATTGTAGCCTATATCTACTCTTTCGTTTTCAATATCTTGAACGCTTTTGTCGACTATTTTAGGCACATTTGAATCCCAGCGAACCGCTTTTTAAAATCACTCTGTCGGAGTGTCATTTCGTGCGCATGAAACAATTCGAGGGTAGCTCAACAGATTTTAATTTCTGCACCTGTTTATGTAAATTAAAATTAAAGTACAACGTTTTCAAATTTGATATGGCTTTCACTCTTTACAGGCCTCACGCCCCTAATGTTAACAAAACGTTTCCTCTTACATGCTGTTTTATTGTAATAATAAATAGCCATTAAGTTGTGGAAACAAATTTATTGTCGTAAAATGGGTTGAATCCAGGGCGACTGCAGGTTAGGTTAGGTCAGGTTAGGTCATGTTAGGTTAGGTTAGGTTAGGTTATTACTTAGCGAAGACACTGGAGTAGAATTTTCTCCAAGTCCTCCCTCAGCGGTCCTCCTTGTTAATCATTATTCCGTCATTGTTCCACAATCATGTCACCACAGTATCGCACTTTTTGGTCTCAAGTTAGGGACTTAATCTCTTGAACAATACTTGGCTGGTCACCTAGTAAAGGCAGTTCGGTCTATGTCAAACACAAGGAAACGTTGTTTAATTTAATAAGTAAAGAGTTTCACACAATAGATGCAGTTTTTATATATGTAGATGTAGCATTTACTAAGCAGATGTAAAACAAATTAGGTCATAGTACAGTGCTGCACGCGTGAGGTGTTAAATTTTAAAATTAATAAAAATTTTCGTGCCAGCCCATGAGCAAATATCTACAGTTACTTTCTCACATTTACTGCCACAATGATGATGCAATTATCTGTTATTCATTATTTATCTGAGCGTTAATAATTCATGACGACTTCGCTATGATTGTCACACGACAGCTGACCTTGCTGCGACCTGAAGGAAAAGACAATCGTGCATTACATCTCCTTTGCTTGCGAAAGGAAATGATCACGCAGTTAAGGAACCAATTATCAGACGCTAAACCATTGTTTGAATTTAGGTAGAGTGCTAGAGTATGAAATTGGATGATGTTGTAATATGTTGCTGTTCTGATGTTTGCATTTTGTCGACCACATTTTTGTGTGATGTTACCAGTTATTACATACTCTAATAACTATTTCCTTTCCTTTATTTGTAGGTATTTTTGGCCTCAGGATATTACGTTTCAACGATATCCCTCCTAAAGCAATTTTCTACAGTTATTATGACTGATACATGTTAATTGAGGAGTCTCGTGGAGGGAAAGATAAGTTGTCATGAAATACAGGACGACAATTTAATAAACTCATTCCGACATAATTGACCATAATGTTACATTTTAATTAATGCTATAGTGAATGTTTATCCCAGTCAGCTAACATCCATTTATGCAACTTATTTCTTACGTATATCCAAGTAAGCTGAAAAATTAATTTTTGTAAGTTATTTTCTCAATTAATTGAAATTATCTCAAGAAAAACATTTGTACTCTTATACAAAGCGGTTGTTAAACTTATTCGATCTAAATGCGAATTAAAATGGCTCGATAGTTTACCTTAAAACGCTCCAGTATCAAAATTAGTCGAAATATGGTTGTCCGTTCTAGAGTTGATTTTTGTGTACAGTGGAAATTAACACGCTTTACGTCACATCAATTACAAGCGCCTGACTTCCACCCCATTTTTACGACTAAGAAGTCGGATTCGAAAATCTGTTATTACCAGAACATTCTTTGCGAATATGCACAGATTTAGGAAGACCGTAGTTTTGTAACCAGCCCTTCAGAAACATCCTTGTCACTGAATAAGTTCAACTTAACTGATTACGTCATGACTGATGACGGAATCACCGTACTAAGTACAATAATAATTGCTTTGTGTCAGGTGTGTTTCAATTAATAATGACGTCAGTCTGCGATATTTGAATGCAGGCAATGTTTCTCTTTTATTTCTCTGAGAATTAATAACACTCTCCATGCACTCATTTGTTTCTTGCGTGTTTCCGGTGTTGTTATTCATTCACCCCACGACTCCGTCCACCAACTGTTACGTAATGCGATTGCAAACATAAATGAACAAGATTGATTTTCACGTGTTTCGCTGGTCTTACGATCACGTGCAGATGACGGTTTGGCTTCGTGCCGTTTTGGCACTGGAAGAATTTTGTATCCGCCTTCTCGACCATTTTATTCCCAGTTGTCAAAATAGAAGCGGTAAGTTGCTTGTCGAAAATACGTTATGTTAGTGGGCGGCTTTCCATCACGTGTGCCGCTGAGTTGGCGAAATTTTCTGTAAATGAAGGTTTGTTAGCGACATAATCGGCCATTGAGACAGCTTTGTGACTAATTGGCATATCGTCTAATAGATTTTTTTAGGAGTTCTGATTCTTTGAAATATTTTGAAACGAAGGAGCTAGGAGTCGCGAACAACCAAGTGAAGGAAGTTTAGTTCACTATTAAAAGCGTGATAAAATAAACGGTTTCTCCGTTCATTATATTATTTGGAAGGTCCTGGGTTCTACTGTCGGCACGGAGCGCAGATATCCTGATTTTTCTGTCTCCCTGGATACTTCTGAATAATTCCATGAAAATATATAAATGTAGCGCAGAACCAAATAGCCGCCTGTTCATATGAACTTGCATGTCCGATACGTAGGCCAGAAACAGAGTGAGTCATCTTCCATGCTCCAAACAAAAATATTTGAAGAGGAACTGTGGAGACGGCCCCCGTTTTAACTCCTCCCGCCCCTCCCCCCACGGAATTTTCAATTGTATTTTCGATTCATTGCGCAGTGACCTTGACAGTGCAGTGATGTCATAGGACTTATTGGCGTCATAACTAAATCATGACGTCATAGTGATGCAGCGGGGGTGATTGTGTTCCAATGACGTCACGGTTCTCTGCAGCAATACAAAATATCCTCTTCTCATTGGTTGGGGAAGCCATTTTCGTACCAAGGTTGCTGCATGACCGTGACCCTGATCCTGACACGCTAGGTCAGAAACAGTGTAGTCATGTCACAATAAAGTTAACATAGATTTGTGTTTATTTATGTCTTTTTTAACATTGAATGTTGATAGTTTGTGCTCGAGAGGAAAGTGTATTGTCGCTCGTAATTATAGAGCAGCTATTTTTGACTGCATCGAATGGCTTGCCTTTTTTTTTTCATATTTGCGTGCCTTGGGCATCACTTTGCATGTCCAATCTACGAATCGTAAACAGAACATAAATTACTGAGCTAATTTTTGCTTACTAATTCAGATATATATTTTATTTATGAATTATAAGTTGTATGCTTAAAGGATGAAAATATGACGTGCCAGTGGCGTTCCAACGAATTACAAATAAATTTAGAATTATTAGCTCTTGCTATCCAATGGTATTATGATGTGTTATATTCATCTGATGGCTCCGTACATTCAGTGAGTATTTGGGAGTTTCCGGGTTCGACTCTTGACTAAAGTTTGCCCCCAGTTTCTCCAGTCATGTGCTGGGACAGTCACAATCTTTTCTTTACACAACTTTCCAGTTTATTATTCACAATCTTCCTTATATTCGACTCTGTGAACGTGAGGGTTTTTCATATTCGTTAAATAATCAAAAATGATTTAAGAATTCTACCTGATGAAAGATGTTCCAATTAATAATACAAATACAATTGAAGTGTTCAAATTTTGCTTAATAATAATAAATTCTCAAGTTTATTGAATTGTTTTCATAGATACGAGAGGTTATTTCCACAAAATACCGTGTTTTTGCTGACCACAGCTTATCTAAATATGTTTCTCTTAGCGCTACGCACATATTATATAACTGATATTTTCATATTTGTAATTCTCTTTTCTCTTCTTACCTTCGACTTTTAATTATATCTTGATGATTTTTATATAATTTAGGTCTTTATCTAACCTCATACTGGTCTGTCCCGATACTTTGATTCATCATCTTTAGGTCAATATACCAAGCAATTTATTACGTAAAAATGTCTCTTTCAGTATTTGGTTTTCAAACAGTAAATAATGCTCCTAAGATAACGGACATGTTCATTTCCTCTCATAATCTGTTTCAAAATACTTGCTTTCAGTCACACTGTCCCATTTTTATTTTTATTCACCCTAATACCTTACTTACTTTTTAATTTTACGTTTTAAATTCCAAGCGACTTTTAACAAATGTGGTTTGTGTTAAATGATTTGAAACTGACAGGAAGCTCACTTCACCGAAGAACCATGTGACTGTTGTCCGATTAAACCACTTTACCTTCACCAAGCTTAAAGATTAAAGTATACAAAACAATAATTTTGCCTATTATTTTGTATGGGTGTTCTGAGGGAGGAACATAAATTTCAGGTGTTTGAGAATTGGGTGTTGAGGAGGCCATTGGTAAAATGGTAAATCGAATATAAATAAAATATATACTCGTTTGAAATTATGTGTGTCGATATGGAGAATATTAAGCGAAAACATTTTCTAGCTATTTAGTGTAATTATCTTTAGGGCGAATACCTTTGCATCCGTTTCTTCCGTCATAGTATTTTCAGTAGAGCTTTATTTGAGGGTGAAGAGGAGTGATGGCACACACTGTTTATGCATAAACTTCTCAGAAAGAACATGTTTTTGATTGCAAGACCAATATATATTTTATCAGTATATTATATACTTTTTATAATATTTTAGTAAACACTGGAACGAAACGCTATTTTCTTCCAGTATCCTACAACTGAAAAAAACTATGGACGTATGTTTTATAAACAGTCTGATTGCAATGCGCATAGTCCACTTTGCTCTTTCAGTTATTTGAAGATGTTCCTCGTTTTTTACACTGAAATTGTTCTGTGCTGTAATGTTTGACAGATGTTATCGTAATGTTCATTCACGTTGTGAGAACTCTTTAAGGCGCCATATTAGAGAAAGTAATATATATATATATATTCTTCTTCCTGCATGTTGAAATTATTATTTGTTAAATTGCCGCTGATTAAGTAACCAAAGCATGCTACTTAAACTATGACGTCATTTACGGCACGAACTTCTTTACACTGGTTCTCTAGCGCGTCCAGTAGATGGCAGCTCTTGTACACGTAAAACGTGTAACGTAGTTTCTTTAATGTAGATGGCAGAAATATCCCAACTGCTTTATTTATGTAAATCTACCACAAGATTTGAATATAATTATACCCGTCGTTTATGATTGCGAAACTTGGTCTTTCAGTCCAGAGATACTTTCAGAAGTATTGAGGAGAATGTTTGTTTCTAAGGGAGTGAAGAACTTTATATAAAACGAAGAACTTACTTTCTTATCTTCAGGGAATTAACTGTTATTAGGGTGAACATATCAAGTAGGCTGAGATGGGCAGGACATATAGCATGTAGGATGAAGAATGGATAAACAACTTCACAACACCTCAATGGAAGGAGCCAATTGGGAGACCTACGCATCGACTGGAAGATAATATTAAACTCGATCTTACAAGAATAGGGTGTAGGGGTGTGGACTGGATTCGTCTGACTCAAGGGAGGGACACGTGGCGAATTCTTGTAAACACGTTAAAGAACTTTCGTGTTCATGGATAAACATGCATTGAATGAAATGGGTGAGGGAACTGTCTTGACGCGTTTTAAGGTATTATCATTTAATTGTAGGCACTGAAAACCATTTAATTTCCACATAGGTTTAACCTTGACCACATACTTTGTGTATGAAATCTGAATTTGAATACTATCTCTGAAACAGTGTTACAGTTTTTCAGTCTAGGAAAAATAAATGCAAGGCTTTGGTCTAGAAGCCGCAAGGGAGGCTTAGACATAATTATGCACGAGGATAATACGGAAATGAATGTTGGAGAAATGGGTTGTTATGGTGTGAGATGGTTCGGATAGAATTCGGTGAACCTTGGGTTATGTCTCTTTAGCTATCTAAATATATTTAGGAATATAGCAGACTACTAAAAACGACCTTGTTTTCGCCATTATTGCCGTTATGAATTTTTAACAATAAAACAGGGTTGAAAGCGGAGGCAACATATTTCTCCGAAACGTTTTCATCTGCCGACGAGTCTACATATCTTAGTCTACTTTGTTTCGATCAAACAAATCATGCCCTTTCTCTTAACAACTACTGTGATAGTTAATTCTGAAGTGTATAATTCAACGTATCAAACTCTGATTGGAAATTATATAACAGGTCTTTGTTCGGCTGACAGCTTGAGTGGTAGAGGTTTATAATTCTCCCTAACCGACTGAGCTATAATTAAATATAGAAGACACGCGATGAGAGGTGTGCAATGTAGAACAGAGGCACTGTATCATAATTTTATAACGTTATATAATACAAAATTTCACATACCCACCCTTCTCCGTCACTCTACTGTGGTTAAGATTTTGGAGTTACACACCAAATAATTGATGCTCCTAAGCCAAAATTCAAGCATGCAACATCCTATTGACATTTTGATAGCAGGTAATTATTGATGGCTAGATGCTGTTGTTGATGTGCGCTGAATTATTTGGCATTATCGTGCAGCGTGACTGACATTGTGTGTAGGAGGGTGGGCTTCTAATTTGTTTTGTGGTTTTCCGTTAATTTTCTAAACCTTATTTTTACCCTTCAAAACTCAACTGCAATGGCATAAACGTACGTTAACAGGAAACATTGACCATACGTTGACAGGTAAGCCACATTGTGTGTAAAAAATTAATTTCCAGTTTATCTATATTTATGAGATTCGAGGTTCTCGCGATGGTGAGGATGTAGAGGTTGTTCTAGGTTGAAACGCCCCGTGGACTCGTAGATGAGACGAGACTACAGGGCGTCACAACCCAGAACAACAATATCAATATTGTGTTTATATTTCATTAAACGAATTATAATTTTTCCTTCAGCAGTGAAAACGTCTTTGCCAAATGCTGTCATGGGTACGATTAAGACGACCCCAAATTATGCCGTCGTTTATATGGTGACCAGAATTGCTTCTTTAAGAGAATGTGCCAAGTTCTTTAATGCATTAATAAGCCTCTCAACGAGAGGTGAAACTATTTACATTATCTGAAGAAGACATAAGAGGCTAACTCTGTTAGCAGAATTCGAAGATTCCACACTGCTAAAACTAAAGCTGTCTATTGAAAACTATCCTGAACCTGGATTACCCATTTAACATCTCTCACTGGGAGATTATCTGGCAAAGATCAATATTAATAATATCTTACAAATTTTTGTCGGTCTCATAAGAGCCTCTTTCCAAGAAGCTTTCCGCAAACATTTTGTCTTTACATCTTGTCGCTCCCACCCGAGCTACATGTTTCACTGTCCTGACAGTGTCAGGTAACTTTTACAAATCACGAAGTTGCTTAAGTGATATCTTAAACCGCTCACTTCATTCTACGTAGGTTCAAATACTTTCTTGAGCACTTTGTTTACAAACATGTAATTTATACAGCTGCTTTTCTAAAAAGAAAGAAAGAAACAAACAAACAGAAGAATGTAGGCCTAAACATATCGACCTTTAATGTTTTGTAAAGTAAATGGAATTGTAACAGTTTTTAACGAGATAATAGCACGCATTTTTTAAACTACACCTCTCCGTATTTCGTTTACACTAACCAAATTTGTGTAGCGGTTGACTCTGTAGACTGCATTAGGAAATTTCCTTCTTCGAATGTATCGGATTACTAGCGATATTGCATGTAATTAGTTTTAAATGTACTTCCTCAGTCTCTACAGACTAATTCCTGGATAGTTTTGTGAAGCAGGCCACGACTGACGTCTTATAAATTCTTGGGTTTGTTTACCACTTAAGATTATTTTATCATACTATCTTTACTTGAGGCAACGTTAAATAACACAAGATTAAAAATATAACAAAATACATTTACAAGCAAAAAGTAAAGTTTGTCCCACTATACGCCATGTAGGCGTTTGGGGTGAGTGGAGGTATAGCTCCTCTCTTCCTTGACCTCGGCACTAGATGGGGGTGAGTGGTCAGCATCACGCCCCGGCCGGCTTTACCCCCGGGAAAGGACCCCGGTACCCATTGGAGAGGAGGCTGGGTGGGCCCCAGAGCCGGTCTGGACGCAGAGGCCAGAGGAAAAATCCTCTGCCCCCATCGGAGATCGAACCCCGATCGTCCAGCCCGTAGCTAGTCACTATACTGACTGAGCTATCCCGGCATTTACAAGCAGATGAACTAATTAAAAGGTAAATAAATATGTATAAATTATTTAAAAAGGGGAATACAAGATATACAGTTGTCATGTAATTTGCATGGAAACGTCTAAATAATACGCGCTCCGAACCAGGGAAGTTGATTCACGAAACTTGTGAGCATTTGCTCAGGACTCTTCTTCTAACCGATATGGCATTCAGTTCATTGAGACGATGCCACACGTCGCAACGCAATGGAACGTATAAATCACTATTTCTACCGTCACTGCTTGCGAACTTTTTCATCTGTTGACGTCTTGCCATTGTGTAAATCACGTGAAACCTTTACTGCACTTGGCGATGTTGTTTGGGATGGCAAGATTTATATGCAGGCGAATTATACGGTTAGCTTCTACGCAGTTAACAATTATTTGCTTAACTTTCCAGTCATGTATCGTTTTTGACGTCGTTTTCCACTTTACTAAATTAATTTCAGGTTACACTACAGTTAATACAATACTCTGTCGGCCTTAATAACAAAATCATCATTAATTTATTTTGTTTACGTATTGCAGTTCACTTATTTTGTATCTGAAGTGTTTTGTTTCAACACATATCCAGAGGCCGAGATAAATAACGTGTTGGCAGCCGCATGCTTACAGAAGTCTGGCCAAGAGTTGCAGAAGAATGCTAGTAGCTTGTAATTTGCATAATTTCTAAAAAGCTTATCAATAACTCAACGAAATATTATACAGTACTGTTTATTCTGAGATGAGATTTGAGGTTTTCACGGCGGTGAAAATATCGATGTTGGTCATCGGGATTATAACACCGTGTCGACTTGTAGATAATTACCAACGTTTCGGAGGAACATGCTGCTTTTATCTTCAGGACTAATATGATGATTGAGGCGGCATTTTCATCTCAAACTTTGGTATCTACCTACAAGTTCGCAAGGCTTTACAATCCAACATAGGTCGGAATTATATTTATGGCGATAGAGGGGCAGATAATATTTTGAAGCCACAGCTCGTCTTAATAATAGGCTATTTAAGAACTCAGTACGTGCCTCGAAGAAACATAACACTTTTGCACTACTACTGGTAAATACTGTTTAAGATGTAATTTATGTTTGAAGATTTCTGTCTTCTGGGTTTTTGCGCTGTGTAGTCTGGTCGATGTTTACCAAAGTTTCTGAGGTCATACTGCCTCCGTCATCAGGGCGATGAATTTATGTTTACTCTGAGAATCATACGAACCACATAAATACAGAATTCATAGTTGCTGATTATTAAATCAGGTAGCACAATACTGGGTTTAAAGGAATACATTCATAAAATATTTGCTGTGGTGCAATTCATAAACTGAGTTCTATCTTCTATAAAAAACCCGAAGATTTTTGAAAAAAGGAAAATATAGTTTTACGAGTTGTTTTGTATGGGTGTAAACTATCGCACTTTGTGAGAGGTTCACAGATCGAGTCTGAGAATGAAGTGCTGAAAATAGCATTCGTAGCCAAGAAGTAAGAGGAGGATGAAAAAGTTTGCATAATATGGAGCTTCGTAATTTGTACTCTTTATCTAATATTACTAGAGCGATCAAATGAAGAAGGATGCGATGGGATATTTTAGTTTAAAATCTCTGTTATTTGTAGATCCCATGTTATGAATAATGCGATATCTTCACCCTTACTGTGTTTTGCTATCTATAAATCTCTTTAATTTATAACTGATTTGATCGTCCTAATGATGTGTATAACGCATAAAGTTTAACTTCCACACATTTTGCATTAATTTTTAGTTTGTTTTATGTGCGTTTCAAACCTAGTTTTGCCCTCTAAGTTATCATAGGTCGAGCCTGAGAATAATGTTGTTCGCTCCTGTCCAAATATTATTAGGATGATCAGAAAGGATGAAATGTGGGGACATGTAGACACGTGAATTTTGTACACCTCTGTCAGAAAAACGTCAGGGAATATTTTTCCTTGAATTATTTTGTGCAGTAGAAAATGTGATGCTAAAAATTGGTCTGAAAAAAGTATTTGACAATGTGGTCTCTGTTCAGTGGTCCGAAATATTGTCCATTGGCAAGGTTGAGTATACACGACAGTGAATCTTGGAATTTTATAAAACCCAGACTTTTCTGTTGTGAGACTAATGCCCTGCTATACGTAGTTTATATATATATATATATATATATATATATATGTGTGTGTGTGTGTGTGTGTGTGTGTGTGTGTTTGTGTGAATATAGTTTCAAACAATTAAAGTGCAACAAGTGTACTTATTTTTTTTGATTGCTGTAACTTACTCGTTATACCTAAACAGTTATCTTTCATTGAAACCGTTGTAATTTACTGCTGCAGTAGCCTGAATCAAACAAAAAGTTAAAGTAGGATTAAGAATAAATTGGCACAATGTGTATCGGGGCGTGGAAGAATTTCAAAACTTTGCATACATTTTTAAGAGACAGATTACATATGTGTCGCCTGCAGGTTCGCTTCTCCTTTCACATACAGAAGGTATATATCATGTCACAGAGACATTTCGTAAACAATTCACATGTGACAGACATGGTAGTTTTTCAAACGTCTCTTGTTTGTAGGTTAAAACGTTTCACGTGTGAAAATAAACATTAGTAACAATCGATGATAAAAGTTTCTGAGGTTTGTGTTGTAACCCTGGATGGTAATTTTATGTGCCGTATGAGCTACTACGTGTTATAGCCAAACTTATATTTCAGATGCCTATGTGAAGTATGGAAAATCATTTTTTTCTGAATCAAATGTGAATAAAATGTCACCATCCAGATCTACCACTAGTTTTCTTTGCCAACAGAGTTTACCCACCTAACAAAGCTTTGGTGATAATAGTGGTGATCATAATAAAATAAACTCTTCCCTGTGTTTAACTAAATGCCACCGCAGTGAATACATATGAGGGACTGGCGTTGTAGCTCCACGATTTCGTAACCTTCGTGCTAAATAGAAGTGGAGAGTCAGCTAAACGCTTTATCCTGAGAATAGAGACTAAGGTACCCGTTGGATATGGGGCTGAATGGATCTCGGAGCCGGCTACATCGCATTTCTTGTTATTTTCAATTAAGAGACTGTTTAATTTTGTAACAGGAAGTAACAGGAAAACGGAGAAAATTTATAATTGGAAACTTCAAACTGTAATCTTCGTATGATTTTTTTAGTACACTTAAATAAAATATGGCTAGTTGGAACGCACATGAGGTAAGAACAGGCGAAGTGGACTTATGCAAAGTATAACGAGAAACGTTCAAGGTAAAATACTTAAAGAGGCCTGGCGTATATGGGACGTTCATGTTAAAACTATATAAAAAAAACAAATCTGAGTGTATGAATTGGATTGATTTGGCTTACAAGTTTTGATAATGGCCATTGTGAATCGTTGCTAAATAGCAGCAGGGTGTAAATTGAACACCCGAATTACTACTGACTGATCCAAGGAATTGGCATACGAGGTGCGATCGGAAAGTTTCAAGACTGTGTCAATAGAGGGCGAACCGGATGTAGTACGAGCTTCTGCCGCTAGGGGGTGCGGCCTACATTCATAGTGAATCAGTGTGCCAGCCGGCATCATCGAATTAGCATTTGTTTCTTAGTTACGGGCGTTTTGGTAGTGCATTACACCGACCCTCCTGCGATTTCGGAATGGCGTGTGCATCAAATTTTGCCAAAGACTCGCCAAAACGGCTACGGAAACCTATGAAATGCTAAAGCAAGCATTTGGGGAGTCCGCAATGGGTCGTGCACAAACTTTTGTGTGGAATTCACGTTTTAAAAATGGCCGAACCTCTGTCGATGATGACGAGCGTTCTGGACGACCATCTTCGAGCACAACGCCCGAAAATGTTACGAAGATTCGGCAGGCCCTTCACGAAGATCGACGTCGTACCATCAACGACTTATGCGACATTGTTGGGATAGGCTATGGGACCTGTCAGCTGATTCTAAAGGAAGAACTCCACATGCGACGCATCCTGTCTGAGGACCAGAAGCAGAATCGACTTCTCGTTTGTCAGGAGCTCAAAGATCTTGCAAGAACCGACCCCAACTTCCTTTCTAAGCTCCGTGTGACTTCTTCCTCTTCCCAAAGATGAAAATTCAGCTAAAGGGAAGGAGATTTGAGACGATAGAAGAGATTCAGGCAGAATCGCAGATGGTGCTTGACAGGCTGACAAAGAAAGATTTCCAGGGATGCTTCCAGGCTTGGCAGCGGCGCTGGGATCGTTGTGTTCACTCCCAGGGGAACTACTTCGAGGGTGATGGATGAATTTAATACCTGAGATAAGTGTACGGGTTTTTATAGGCGCAGTCTTGAAACCTTTCGATCGTACCTCGTACATGTAATTTATGTTGTTCCCTGAGAGTAAAGAAATATTATGAAAATTTATAATACGACAAATATTGTGCTCATGTGGATATAGTTGGTTTGGCAGTGTTTTGTGTTTACTGCATTGGAAACTTGTGTTGTATCAGTTAGCAGTCAGGACCTCCTCTATTGGACCTTCATACTGCGAAGCCCAACATCTGGAAGCCTTCGTGTTTCTGTTCTCAACCAGTGAA
Source organism: Zootermopsis nevadensis (assembly GCF_977971745.1). Classification (NCBI taxonomy): domain Eukaryota; kingdom Metazoa; phylum Arthropoda; class Insecta; order Blattodea; family Termopsidae; genus Zootermopsis; species Zootermopsis nevadensis. The sequence continues at coordinate 14,478,959 of NW_028259154.1, read as the reverse complement.
AGATGCCCTGTCGCAAGCAAGATCAATCTTCTCTGTCTTACACCATCTTTGCTTATCTGTAGCTTAATCAGATGATATCTACAACGAGTTTGTTACTATTGAACTCGAATTGAGGCAACACCTGTTCCGATAGCTCATGTTTAATCAGTGCGAGTAGCGACCTGCAGCGAAGAGAAGAATTTTTAGAACCAAGAGATGGGAAATAACAGGACAAATTTATACAAAATTGCACTATTTGTATAATTTATCAAATATTATTAAGACGATAACATAAAGGGCAATTGGGTGTGTGTGTGTGTCATGCAGAAATAAGAAATGCATACGCATTATGGTCGGAAAGCCTAAAGGAAGTAGTTCTCTTGCTAGACCAAGGTTAGATGGTAAGTTAATATGATTGTGGATTTTAAATTAGGTGTTAATGTGTGTGTACTGGATTCAACTGACTAAAACTAGAGTCAAATAACATGATGTTGAGGACATGATAATGATTCTGTAAAAGTCGTGGAGTATTTTATCCAGCCGAGAGACTGTTAATTCCTCAAGAAGGGATCTGCTTCTTGTTTACAACTTCTATTTCAAATATTTTTCTTCACGATAAATAAGAAGGAAAGAACTCAGGACTTTCTGAGATGTTCTGTGGAATAGTAAATGTGTAACTGCAATAACTTGAACATTGAAAAACGTATGCTTTGATGTGGGCAACGATGCAAAATGTGTCGGTACTGGAAGGAGAAGCATTGTACATACCATTTAACCTCACCTTGCGAACTGAGTTTGTTTCATGTAGGATCTGTAACACGCAAACTCCCATGTATTGTGTTCAGCGTTGTCGCGGTCAGTGCTATAAATTATGTACACATCTCATACTGTGAGTCACGAAGTGCATAAACACACATCTAGAGACGGGTAGCATGAATCTGCTCCAACAAGGAATGGATTTTGGAGCTCAAAACACAGTATGCCCGCGCGCCCGCCTGCCTGAATGCAAGGGAAAAGCGGATCTTTCATCCTGCAAGAGGTTTTTGTTGTATCTGTCTCTAATATTATACAAATGCAAATCGTATTACGTAATTGCCAATAGGTGATAGGGAGATGTCCCGCTGTGTAGCGTAAAGCTGAGATTTGGATCTGCATGCTTGTTTATTCGGAAACACTTCATTGTAATTTTCTAGAAACTTTCCCGTAAAAATGACAGGAAAATCTTACTTCAAAAGCACATTTTTATTGAAAAGTGTAACGAAGCAGCACGTAAAAATCATTACTTACATTTGGTTCATTACAGAAGCTGCGAAGCGTTAACACAAACGTTTGTTTTCCTGCAGACCATGGATGAGTGAACAGCCTTGTTTTTATGCATTATTTCCACAAAGCAGCATATACAATTAAAACTAAGTAATGTTGTATAGCAAAACAAGTAAAATCAGTACTTAACTTTTCTTAATTGAAGAATATAACACGAGTTAATGTAGTGCAATTTCAAATATGCTCTTATATCCAGTCCGTTAACAGCAAATTATCAACATCCAACCTATCAAGGTATCGACAGACACGTACTTATTGCACAGATAGATGTTTTGTGCTGTGCTGAGCTGAAGTGAGCAGAGCGGGAGTTGGCAACACAGAGTTGTTTTAATACTTCTCGACGCTACAAGAACATCTTATTTTCGTGACTACACTAGTAACAGATTGAATTTTGTGTACTTGTTAAAGGCTTCAAGATTGAAACAGGCCGAATTATAATTTTACATGTCTTATATGGCTGTCATACCCAGTATTTCATTCTAAGGAAAAAAACGTACAGTAGATTGAAGGGGGGTGGGGTGGAGAACAAGGTGGTGAGGAAGTCTTTAGACCTAAAATAGTAAGAAACAGGAGGAAGGAGAAATTTTAATGTTGTGGAGCTTCATAATTGTAGTCTTTGTCACATATTGCTATTGTTGTTACTGCGGTTATAACAAGAAGGCTGAGAAGCCAGTGATCTTGAATTGTATATGAATTAATTTGTTTCTCCACTGATGATGACCACTTGTAGTCGAAACGCATTTGGTATTAGCATCCTTTCATGTGTAAATAGTTTTGTTTGTATGCATGATTTTGAGAAGCCAGTGACATGAGATACGCATACATTTGACATAGAAATAAGTGAAGAGATGATTATATGTGGTAAATTATGTATAAATCGAGAATGGTCTAGAACAAAGTGACGAGAAGCATGCTTGGGTCAAATAAATAGGAATAACTTAAACATATACAATTACATCAAGAAAATTACATTTTATAATTTTCACAAAATAGAATTAGCACAATCAATCCCAAGGTATCGTCATTTAAGGGTCCAAAGACGATGAGTACGAAGATAACTGTCTTGTTGGTTTTAGGGCCATGTAGTGTGGTAGAAGTTTACGAACATTTCAGAAGACACCCATCTTCTTATTCTTTCTTGCTATGGTTCTACCTTCTATTCGTTTTTGTCATATCTTTTATCCTTCCGCCTCCCCCCGTTTCCTCCTTAATTTTTTTGCTTATTCATTTGTATCTTTCTCTTCTTCCTCTCTTTCCTTTTTCCTTCTCTACCTACAACTGCTGTCCTTACAATTATAATTCCTCGTAACATAACCTTACAAGAGGTTTAAGCAACTAGATTTAGCGATGGCGTTTGCATCCGGGTTCAAGTAGCATTGTTTGGATCCGTGTCGTGTACAAAATGCTATTTTAAATGTGTTGGGTCTCCCACTGCAGATGGAGTTAGACTGACCGGATTCTTGCAACTTGCTATCATCAGATTACTGACAGCTAAAAAACACACTGCCACTTTCTGCGTGAGTCTGTTTTTTTTTCTTGCTTAATAATTTTTAACTACATGACAGTTGTCAACTGTCACATCTGTATTGATTGATGGGGATACATTAACAATGCTGAGATGTATCACTTGTTCCGTAACTGCCTGAATGCAGCAGTAGGTCTTGAAATAACATCCGTTTCTGTTTCAATGACCAATTCTGATTTTTTCCGTCAGTACACGTCACACAACTGCTACTTGTTTGTCCTTTCTTCAGCAAACATCTGCCTTTCTTCTGAATCCTTACAAATTTAATTGAAGAATTACATTTTATTAGGTTGCAGCTTGTACCTACTTGAATACTTATTCGTACCTGTCATGATTTTTATGTAAATATAGTTGAAAAATTCTAAGCCATGTGAATGTTGTGTACAATGTACTATGGTATATAAAGGTCCATATATTATTTTATAAACACTACTAGGTGGAAGAATGGCCTGGCATTGACGTGACCTTAGCATGACCTTGACCTACCGATGGCCTAACCTTGTCATGATACTCGTCTCTCCCAGACTTCTGTTTCGGTTAGAATTAGGTATGTTCTTCTATTCTTTATAATCGTCACGCTATTGAAATTAAGACACATTGATCCTTATGATGTATTTTGGACAATGGGGGATGTTTTAAACATGTACTGCCCTGTTAGTCAGACACTCACTTTCAGCCGTGATCCCAAACGATTAGTAGAGGGTATTTTGAATAATTGTGATTTAATTTAATGAGTTTTTGTTTGGAACTTATCATAGTTATTCATATACACACTGGATATTAAATTGTCCGAAGTACGAATTATTTACAGCGATGACAGTTCTTTGAAAGTGGAACAAATGTAGCTTAATAGATAATTATTTTCTAAGCGTTTCATAAAACGTATTCTGTTCTTCCTAATAACATGCGTATCAGTTCAGAGGAAGGATGTTTGCTGCTCACCTGCAGAAGGTTAACTGGAATTAGACGTGTGAACACACATCGGAATGTTGGTCCTGCTTTTGTGTGTTGGCGCCGTGTGGAAGTGGTTTGTGTCGCAGACGTTTTAGAAAAAAATATTTTTCCATGAGCAAGGCTGTAATAAGGAGTGTTATCTAAAACGTCGGCAAGAAAGCAGCCCACATTCATTCGGTGCCAACACCCAAAAGCAAAATAACGGTAAAACTGATCACCGTTAAAGTTCCAAATCAGTTTTAAATTAATAAATTGCTATGTTTAAACCCACGTAATTCCTGGAATTTTAAAGGAAATACTATAGATGTATGCGGCGGGTTGGACCCTACAGTCGTTAAACTTTTCCATCAGCTTTTGACGCATTTATATGAAATATGAACTCCTTTTTAACCAATTATCTTCTTTACAAATTTCCGAACTGAACTGAAATAATAAATATGGCAAATTCTTTGTGCTAGTAGAGACGTAAACTGTCATAACTTCTAAATGAATAGTGTTCTGTACACTCTAGACCACGAAATTCATATATAATCTAATATTTATTTTATATGCATAATTTGTACAAATATTAATAACATAGTGGTAGTATCACCCTAGATGTTTAGAATGTTGTCATATTTAGGTATTTATCCTCCAGATTGTAATTTTATTTAATTGTAATTATTCTGTATCTTTAAGGAATTACAGCGTTGGTAGGAAGGACTAGTGAAAGTTAGTAATGTTGAAAGAAATTTTAAAACGTATTTTACATTTAGAGAGAAATAAAAATGATTTAGCTTCTTGATAGTTTGGCTTTAAATGACAGCCAACTGGAAGTGTTGCTTGTGACCTATGGGAAGGCATATTGCTGACCTTTGCTTGATGAGTTGAGCAACAGCCAAGGAGTTCATTTTGTAACAATATCTAGTAATCGTGTGTTGTATGTGTATGAGATATTAGAACAGGCCGTCTTTAATACGAAATAGCACGACTTGGCTTCTTCACGGATCCAAGATTATGACATAGATGGTTCTACTGGCGTGTTGTTTCATGAATGGTTATAATTCGGAAAACACATTCGACATTAAGTTCAGAAACTTATCTCTAAAAGTCTAAAGAATAAAACATATAAAACTGATTTTACCTGTTTAATGGGTGTGAAATTTAGTCTATCACATTTAGATAGATTTCAATGAGTGAAATCTGTCAAAGTACTTTAGTTTACTAATCCATTGTTCAATTATTGTTCTAGTTCAACCTTCGAAGCCGTGAAACTAGGTAACGTCTCTCAAACGACAGTTAAAGTATGCCTTTCGATCAAGGAACTATCGTAACTGAATGGTCGCCATTGGTCTGGTAGAAAGATTTCTTAACCATGATTAGAAGGGTTGAGGTCTCAATATGTGATTAAAATTAAATTTTAGTGTATACGTTCGACTCGTATGATTTTATATGAGATCAAGTTTAAGAACCTGTAGGTTTTAATATTATTAGGAACGTTTCTATAACATGATTCCCTAAGAATTTAACATCGGTTTATAGAGTTACAGTTTTCAAAAATTTACGCTCGCATGACAACTTATTATTCTTACATTCTTCATCAGAAAATTATTTTGACATTTTGGACATATATGAAAATACGGCACCATTAAAATGTCAAAATCCTACATCAGATAGTGTACCACTTTTCCAATCTCAAACGTTTGCATATATCGCGATGTTTACCAGTACTAATGTGTTTTCAGTAGCGTAGCCCCTATCATTATGCTATCTTACATTGTATTATACAATATTATAATTAGATTGTATTATAATATATTATTCTTGTAAGCGTATCTTTAAATTTAATAAAGGAAAGTGTTCTATATTTTTGCCGGCATGTATAATATTAGTTCTTTATAGTTTTGAACATTATTTTTGTATCTCCATATCTAAAAGCAGAAAATGTTGAAGTCACGGGATCTGCAGCGAAATTACTGTGGAGAAATTATTAATAATTTTTACTTAGGCCACTTTTGCTTGTAATGTAAGCATGCATTTTTTTTTTCCATGGGCACCAATGCTAATGATGAAATCTGGTGCAACGTATCTGCAGTAGAAGCCGATGTTCATTGGGTCTGACCCGTTAACCCCAAGATGGGGGCATTGCCTCTTTTTGCAGCATCTTGCCCTGTATCTTTCCTTCTCCTTTCGGTTTTATAAATTCGCGTCTTTGTAATGTTGTGCTGAAGAAACATGCAACGAGGAAAAGAAATTAATTGAGAAGGTAGATATAGGGCACTGCAGCCACAAGTGAAGATTTATGTGACGAATTTTCGAAAGTGGAGGTGGGGGGTCATGTGAAAAGTACTGAGTAGGTCATTGGATACTACAGTATGTTCGAAAAATCGCTGTACAGATGCGATTATGTAGTAGAGTCCGGTTAATCGCACAGTGACTTTTCGGACACTAAGTAGTACTGATCACAGGAATACGAAGTGAGGTGAGCAATCACTCAGACGATACGGTCCTTCGAAACGTTGGTAACCGCTTACTAACTACACGGCATCACACCAGTAAGACCAGAATGGACGGTTGCATGGTCCCGAAGATTTCAGATCTCGTAATTGTGAGGCAATTTACCCTTCTCTCTTGACACAGCAAATAAATTGCACTGCAAGCAACTTGTGCTGAATTATTCTTAGCCTACTGATTTTAGAGTTGAGATCATAAAAAAGAAATGATGTGACATCATAGAATTTATATTTTTTAACGCCTTGGTGCCTTATTTTGTTAAGGCTTGTACATACCGAAGCATCACTTTATATATTAATCTGTACAGGCCTACAAATCCTTATGACGGTGTTTTAAATTATAGGTCTGCGTATGAAATATTTTATATAGAATCTATAAAACTGTAAATAATAGGGTACATTGGTGGGCTGTGGATCTTTTGGTCCGTAGAAAGTGGGAAATTTCTTAAATCGTTGAACGATCATTTTCTTAGCAAGGAAGACTGTAGTCTTTGGAGTTAGGAACTATCAGGTGACACTGAAAAATATCGGTTGAGATGTGTTTTTACATAGTTTATAGATATTAGGCATATACTTCTCTCAGATTTTGATATTTACCTTGAAGTGTTTACACGAACCGCCGCTGGCACTGATGTTGCGGATTGAGAACTTCGGGTGTACGTAATACGAACGAGTTGGAGAAAGGGGGAGGGGAGGAGGAGGACTATAAGAGACTATTGGTGTCAGTCCGGTTGCATTCCAACTACTTGTAATGTACGGTGTTTCAAATTCCAGGGTGTGTCGACGTGTAGAAGGGGACGCTGTGAGGACTGTCGCTATTAAAGGTTTTTCACGGTGTTGAAATTTCTGTCTTTCTCTTCTCAGTGTCAAAGGGATGCATAGCTAAACATGACTACGAATTATATTATCTCTTAAACATTCTTCAGTTTTCAGATACTAGATGATAATAAATTTATAGTTACTTGGGAGTCAGAGCTTAATTAAATTAAATGTAGTTAAAAGGTGAAATGTAATTAATTAAATCTTGTTATTTGCATACGTGTATATATTTACACGTAAGTGGCACAATAAAATAAATGCATGAAATAACACGATTAAATGTTGCTACTCAATACTTTTCTAAAACCGTGACAAGGTATCTTGTTTTATATCTACGGATCTGAAATGTGTATATTAGCAATAATATGTGTACTCGTTAAAGAAGGTTGGAAGCCGCTGAAATGAGTTTTCTGTGATTAGTTTAAAGATTTAGAGCTAGGATATCAAAAGAAGTGTTGAAGATATTAAAGGGAAATTGCAGATTAATAATACTGGTGTGAAACTACAGAAAGAATGTCAAACTATAGAAATAAAGAATGGGATATGATGGAAGAAGATATTTTTGCAGAGAGGGGTTTAAATTATGGCCCACGAGAAAAAGGAATGTTTAAAAACCTATAGAGATACGTCTTAGCGAATGAAATATTTTAATGGAGATGGAACATACCATTGGACTTAATCCTTGAAGTTGATGACGAAACTGAAAGCTTTAACGTAACTTATATCAGACATTAAGCCTTGTCGGTGCGACTGTGGTTTCAACACACGAGGTTAGAAGCTCTCTTGTTAAGAACTCTCCCGTTTGTGACCTGTTGTACACGTATTTCTAACGTTGCTTTAAACTCTTCCCTTAAGCATCCTTATCTGTAAAAACGGGAAAGAGTCCCATTTTTCTGTCAGTGTATTCCTCTACTAATTTTCCGTCTTCCGAATCACCCTTCAACATCATTATCATCTTATTCATAACTTTTTAAACATCATATTCCTTACTTTCCGTCAAATATTTGTTTGTAGTTTGTTTATTAGCTGGCAATAGCTTTGCTACAGCGTCTAGTTAGCTAGTGCCGAAGACGAGAAACAACGGAGATGTACCTCCAATTCTCCACACGTCTTCATGGCGTGGTGTTTATTTAATCACTTTATCTTTCTTTAAAGGGGTGGCAGATGTGATTTATTTAAAAAAAGATAAGTGTGCATAATTTCATTAGAAGAATAGAGAACGTTATACAACTTTTTGATACTGGTCGGCTGAAAACGGCCAAGTGGGAAAAGGAAGGTTTCCATGGCAACAGTCCAAGGACTTCTAATTAAGCAAACTGACGCATTGCTACAAGGGGGCCAGTCTAATTATTGTCTGTGAGGAAAGCGTTGAGATAAATTCTCGTGATATAATTATGGAGATAAGTCATCAGTGTTTTTCATCTCTCTGTAATATTCTTTAAAAACAGTCGACCATTAAATACGACTTTTTCACGCGCTATGCCCTCCGTACCGACACGCAACACTCCGAAAAGTAAAGTTACGTACCGTAAAGTAAGAAGCATGAGACAGGAGACAGCGCATTAGTCACTTGAATAGCGTCTCTCAATCTAATAAATGTATTATAAGGCAATAAGAACGAGGGGTGTGAAAGGAAATATCTGCACTACTACAATTTTAAAAATTCAGTAAAGTGGTTCAACATTGGCCGATACGAGCAGGGCTAAACCGTGAATTCCACGTCTGTTAGGAGTAAGAGGCAAGGGGAATCAGTGGGGTGAGACGGGTGGCAGATAAAGCATGTAATGACCAAACCATTTTAAACATTACTTCGCATTGGCAATACTTTGAAGCTCGCCATCTCAGATATATATTTTTTTAGATTTACATAGTATATGCGTTACATTTCCTTTTATCAGCGTGTTAGTGACGTAAGCAATTCGCACGGTTTGATCCCGACTACTGTACAAGGTGCATTACAAAAATAAATTTCGCTCGTTTCCTGTTCTCGCTCGAACCGGAGGCTCAGGATAACAAATTTAGAGCCCTGATGACGGAGGCAGTATGACCTCTGAAGCGTTGGTTAACATCGACCAGACTACACAGCGCAAGAACCCAGAAGACAGAAATCTTCATACTAAGAATCGCCCTGATGACGGAGGCAGTATGACCTCTGAAGCGTTGGTTAACATCGACCAGACTACACAGCGCAAGAACCCAGAAGACAGAAATCTTCATACTAAGAATCGCCCTGATGACGGAGGCAGTATGACCTCTGGAACGTTGGTTAACATCGACCAGACTACACAGCGCAAGAACCCAGAAGACAGAAATCTTCATACTAAGAATCGCCCTGATGATGGAGGCAGTATGACCTCTGGAACGTTGGTTAACATCGACCAGACTACACAGCGCAAGAACCCAGAAGACAGAAATCTTCATACTAAGAATCGCCCTGATGACGGAGGCAGTATGACCTCTGAAACGTCGGTTAACATCGACCAGACTACACAGCGCAAGAACCCAGAAGACAGAAATATTCATACTCACCGCTGTGAAAACCTCAAATCTTACAAATTTAGAGCCGCTCGTGTTGTGCTACAGTGTTACACTGTGAACTATGAGCTGTGAGCCGTATTGTTCCCAAGTGTTGGCGATAGGTGTTACGGCATCGGACCGTCTGTCTCGCGTGGTGTTCTCAGTTGAAGACGCAGACGCTCTAGTTGCTGAACTGATTCCATCGAAGCTCTTGTCCTTTCTTCCTATCCTTCCCTCCTTTATTTTCTTTTGTTTCATTCTATTCTTGTTTCTTTGCTCCAGTTTCTCTTTATTTATTCTTTCCATTCTTTATACTCGATTACTATTCTTATTTTGTTAGTTTGTAAGTAGTTAAATTTAATGAATAATTCGCCGGTCCGAGAGTCCTTTACAGCCTATAATTTAGAAAAACTTTAACTTCATCCTTGTAGATTTACAGAATGACCCAAAGTTTATCCACCAAGTTTATTGTCTTATTTAACTTGAACGACGAGGCATAAACATCTCATTCAAATCAGTATCTTAAGACATTTTTGTTACAATGTGTTCAATGCACTTTCCGTCAACTTCGACGATCTTTCGCAATCTCATCAAACATTTGGCAACACACTTTGACGAGGTTTTAAATTGTGTGTCTGTCTGGTCCAACTTTGACGCAGAACTTTGCTTGGAGCTATCTTCTGGCCTTTTCTGGGCTTTCAGATGATCGAATGTACTCTGCTTTGATGATGAAAATTTGCTACTCAGTACTGTAGGTCGTCGTTTTCTTGGTGTCTACAAAATCGAACGAAAACAAATGATAAAAAATGCTTGGGAATTATTGCGTATTAGCAAAGTTTCTCCAAATTATAGTAACTCGTTGCGGGGAAAATTGAATTTAAACTTGGTAGGCACATTTTAGTGTAAACTGTATATGAATTTTTGAAAAAAATCAACAAACATGATTTGTGATAATGAATTCTTCTCGGGGTACCAGCCATGTAAGATGGTTTAATGGAGAAAATATCACTGCTGGTAGCCCGAGAAGAATTTATTAGAACTGTCTTGCTGGGTGATAACTGTAGAAATGGGATAGGTAGTTTTAAGATGAGCAGGTGTACCCAGATATTGGTAATATAGTTTTCAAAATTGCATTAAATAACTTGTTTTCACTCTTTTTCGACGGGAATTTTTTAAAGTACTCTTGAATGAAAAACACGCCTCTGTGTTTAAGTAAAATATTTCGATCGTAGGCTGAAACAATACGAACATAAACATTACGCAACAATATAACACTTCTGCGTTATACCAACAATGTATCAGATGTCCCAGTAATTCAATATATATTCATTCATAAACAGAAGCCTGTTTAATACAAATGCTTGCACGTAAATATGCAGTTAAACCAGAGTGGTGAGAGGCTTTTAATGCTAACTTTTGACACACGTAGTACATATGAGAAGGTATGTGCCATATATTCTTTGTAAATTGTTTATTTGCAGGAGGTACACATAATAGATAAAGCAGCTATAGTACATATTCATATGAATACAATACGAATAAATCAATTTTATTTTGCACCAAGTAGTAACACCTCATTGTGTGGGGGTCACAAGCAGTGCAACTGCACGCGGCGAGAAACATCGGGCAAGCAATACAGTCTCTGTAGCATTGCATTTCCAGATAAATCAGGGGTGGACAAAATCCGAGTCGCAGAATAGAAAATTATTAACAACTTATTCTTCGAAGAACCAACAGGGAAGCAACAAGGAAATGTTTGTTTTCGGTTCAGTTCAGGTGATATTTCTTCTGTTAATACTTACATTTCCTATGTGATAAGTGGAGGAATGTCTCAACTATGTTTTTTGACCAGATAATTGATGTCCTGATTCATATTATACTTCACGTGTGTTTTCTCTCTTTCTCTACAGAGAAATTGTGGGGTAGTACCTTAAACTAAGCCCGGAAACTTCCTTCGAAATTTTAACAGTTAATTATTTAGAGACACAACATACTATATGAAACTGAGAAATCTTAGTTGTATAGTCAATTAAGGTGCGAAAAAATTACAGTGTTTTATCTGTTATCCCCAGCACAAGATCTTTCGCGAGATAGAGATGTCGTTATTTTCAGTTCTCCCAAATAAATGTGTTTCGTAATCTAAAAATGTGCAGATCCTATACTATATGGCGCTAGTATTGTTCCCACCTCATAAATTCGCTAATATGTTGCGTTTAGAATAGAGAGACAGAAAGTATAACATAACAGCACACATAATCCGACAGAGCTTGTAGTGCATGCCGAGTTTCACGGAAATTAGTCAGTTAATAATAATAATAGTTAAGCCAGGAAACGTAATAATACGGCGAAAACACGGTCACATCTCGTTAATGGAGGTGCACAGACAGAGATGTAGGATAAGTCAAAAGTTATTCACGGAAAAGTGAGTGGAATACACATATATTTCATTCTTGTTCGAAACAATTATCTGACGCAGCTACTTAATGTATGTGGAATGTTGAGTGGGTCGTGGAAGCAAATGAGGTGGCATTTCTCTGGTTCAAAAAACAAATAACCCCATTATATATGTTTAATTATCTCTGGTACGGCAGTGTTTTGCCAAGAAGAATGAAGAATCATTGTTCAATATTTACAGCAGAATTTGACGTGACATCTGAATGCAGGGTGCAATGGATTCCGCGCCGCATTTGTGTCTTGGCGAAAGACAGTTTACACGTAATGCTTATTGTTCTGTCTTTTCTACCTGTCAGTGGCAAATGTGAGAAATAAATATACAGAGAAATATTCGAGATTTGTTTGTTTTACGATCATTGCATTTGTAATAACTGATATTTTTCTTTTCGTGAATGGACCACATATGAAAAATTTCTGCAATTGAATGTTCTATTGTTGACTTTAGCTACTTTGTGGGCGATCAATAGCCGCCCGTTTTCAGCGGCCTACTGTTTGTCTTTCGCACACAATTATTACATTTTTTCGGAGTGTTTCTTTTGTTATATGAAATGTGTGTTTTGTAATAATTCTGAACGTACTGCATTGATGTTAGTTAAATTTTATGTATATGTTGGGCAGACCTGAAATATAACTGCAGTTGGCGAATCTTGGGGATTCATTTCCATTAGATAGTCTCTTTGGTAATCTCCTCAGACAGCTCACTTCATGTAAACGCATGAGTAACTGACAGTTGTTTACCTGTTTAAAAATCGCCCGCCTATACGGAATGTAGATAGTTTATTATCGTTTTTATAAGATCCCGCCATTGGTCTCTATCCTGACTCAACTGAAACCAGTACATATCAATCCCACAATTTCTATAATATTCTTTTTGATGTAAGATTACCGTCCAATCACGGCTAGATCTATGAAGTAGTCTCTGCCCTTAAGATTATGCGATTAAAATTTCATATGAATTTTTCATTTCTCATATCTTACATGATTATAATTAAATTTATCCCAGGTTGCGTTAAATTAAACGTGGAATAATTAGACTTATTTTTTACATGTTCATCAGTCAGTCATTCTGTCTATCCATTCAGAAATTTCTCCTCCCATTTATCAACTCTTCCACACATATCAGGCCGCCTCCTGCTTACTGACTCACCGTACGTTTTTTCCCGTCTGTTCACCTAGCAACCCGCTTACCCACAAGCCCACATACACACCCACCCACTCGTTGACCCAGGAACCCTTGTAACAAACCACCCACATATTTTCCAGTCGACACGCAGAAGTGAATATTACAGTTAATTAATAAGTTATAAATTCCATAGGGGAAAACAGATTAACGGGATCCAAGAACAGAATGCGAAGGAGAATATTTGGATCTAAGAGGGAGGAAATAAGAGAAGGGTGGAGAAAATTAAACCATGCGGAAGATGGTAGGATTTGAGGTTGTCTCGGCGGTGAGCACGAAATTTGCTGTCTTCTAATGTGGGGATAATAAAATTAAGTGATTATCATCTCTTCAGGACGTGCTACATGTCCATGTAATTAGTAAATTTTAATCGATCTTACACAAAGAAGGCAAAATAGTCTGAAAATTATTTGTAAAGCTGACATTTTTTAGCTGTTACAAAACGTATTCTGTTTGTCTTAATTTGTTCGCCATGCGATTTGATTAACACAACAGTCCTGTTTGCATTGCCAGTTACAGAGCAATGAATCAAGGGGAAATTTCTGCTACCGACATGACAATAGCAGCTGGTAACGGCTAAGAACAGCTGAGTTGTAATTTATTACACTCTGATTAGTCCTACGTGCCACCTACAAACATTTGGCATTCGTCCTAATTTGTTTTACACTACGACTCATGTAGTGACGTTTCAGTCCTCGGTTTTCTACCTTGTAGAGCGTCTTCACTCACGAAAAATGCAGAAAGAATGTAACGTTTTTGCTGCTTCATTACGAACAACGCTATGGTTGTCAGGGAGTGGAGGCTAAGCTCCAAACGACGCTGGACAGAGATGCGTGGTCGCGTCATTCAAGGCGAAAACTGTCCCTGGTAACCATTGGTTACTGAAGAGCCCGGCTGGGTACCAGAGCTGATGAGGAAAAGGCATTCGTTTATGTTTTGAAGAAGGCGCATTAAAGATTTTATATCTTGAATAATATCCATCTTTTTAAAAAGCAAGGAAATCCCTTTCCTATTCCGGGAATCATAACCCGGTTGTCCAGCCCTGTGGGTACACTAACTAAATCATACAGGACTATTAACATGATACAAGAAATTGTGCGAATTTTCAAGTTCTGAATTCTACGGGGTTTTGACGACGGTAGTTTAAACTTAAAATTATTCATTGTCATGACTTTTTCCATCGTCTTTTCTTTAAAACCCACGACGTTTCGGAGGCTGGTTCTATCTCCGTCTTCAGGTGAGAGGTACCTACTTTGTTGAGTCCCTTAGATAGCGCTAGTCTCTGTCACTGAGACTAGCTCTATCTAAGGGACCCAACAGAGTTGGTACCTCTCACCTGAAGACGGAGACAGAACGAGCCTCCGAAACGTCGTAGGTTTTAAAGAACAGACGATGGAAAAAGTCCTGACAAAGAATAATTTTAAAAATAGAAAAATATCAACCTTGTTACAGGTTACATAATTTCAGCTTCCCCAAGGTCAGCTCCGATCCACCTTGTGTGCGCAATCAGACAAACATAAAACTGCCTTTTATATAATATGGATAATATTTTAAGGTATATGATACCTATTCCTACACGTTTTATATGGAACACTTGTTTATATTACATTTTGGAACATGGTGACCGCGCGAAACTTTTGTGTTGTTGGGACGCTGGGTTCATTTTAAATAGTCTGAATATGGTCTAATACACAGTTTACACAAAATATATTACTTGATATTGTGATTATTGACATCGCTAAACCGACTGCTAAACTTAAAATATAGACTTTGGAATTTTTAAGGAAAGGTAGCGTGATAAGTTCATACCAGAAATTCGTATATAAGCTATAATAGCAAAGAATTTAATTACGTTAAAAATGTCATTTTGTCTTACATACTGGTTAGATTTTAAGAACATTGACCACAAAACAATTCGAATTTGAAAGTTCAGAGACAAGGATCTATCATCGTCTCTTTACAAGAGAAAACATTCGTTGTGATCAGACCAGAATGTTCCTGAAGTACTGACACATTGAACGTACGATGTGTAGCCAATTCTGAGAAGCACTGACTCTTTATCGATCCATCACAAATAGTCAGAATACACTTCCTCATTACAGGGATTGCAAGATCGATTTGTATTTGAAATGTTCGCTACAAAGTGCAGGTGTTCACTTCGTTACTAAGAATATACATTTGTTTGTCGTGCTTAACCTCCCTACAAACGCGTGCAATGTGGTTACTTTGTCTTGTATTGCACCATCCAAATCTTGAAACAAGAGCATGGGATATTTTTAAATTGCATTACCTATACTTCCTTTCTTTGAAGACAACTGCGTTGTCTAATTCTGTCTGACCAGACATGGAAGGGTCAGTGTTTTCAAAACGTTGCATGGAATTTGCATAGACAATGTTGCACCGTCGTTGTATGAAGAATATTTAAGGAATTTTTTTGGGATGTGGATGTTTTAGGAGGCAGGTTTGTTGGGATAGATAAGTGTTTTGTATAGAGTTCAAAACAAACCAGACATATTTACGACTTTGGTGTCAAAGGAAGAAGAAACTAAAAAAGAATCACTTAATGGTTTTATAGTATTTACTTGGCAACTGTAAGTAATTAACTCCATTCTGTCTTAAAATTTAGTTTCTCCTTTCTTCCCAAGAACAACAGGGAGCCAAATTTTTGTAGATCTCTTATTTGATTTTATTACTGTACTTTACATTTTTATTTTCGAGCGCTAGACGGCGGAGGGTTTAGATAATGCTTTTAAACTTGGACCTGTACATTTCTTCTAGAACAAGTTTGCCGCTTTTTTGCGTCTGGTAGCTAAGTAAAAGCCAGGCCTCTGAGTCTGTTTTGAATGTGTTACACAGGTACGATATCCGACTTCATTTCAAAGGAACGTGATAGAACTTCGAAATATCCTTGGAAATTCCAAACTTGACTGCCCTTATTATGATACTGATCAGCATATTCAACACATTAAATATGGAGGTCGTTGCATCAACTTCCATAATTCTTATACCGCGAACGGCTAAACGGTTACGAGGCGTGACTTAAAGAAGACCATTTGGAAATTTGTCCTTGTTTCTTTTGTACGTTACTTAACGACATCGGTTATATAACACAGGTAGCTTGGTCCCAAATGAGATTGAAATGTCTATATCTGTTGTGAACTATTATTTATATTATATTTATTGTCAGGGATTTGCCTGGAAAGACTGATCTCCATAAATGTCAATCTAGATTGGTGTGCTCTTACCGAGAATCAAACCTGGACTTAGCGGATGCTTCTCCATTTCATCATTCATTAATCATCCTATCATTCAACTCTGGACAGTCTGAGTTGCCGATAGCGTCGTTAAATGAAACATAAAATGAAATAAATCCAATCTATTGTTTATTAATCATTCGACTCTTTATGGCCTGAGCTACTTGTAGCGTCGTTAAATAAACCACAAAATAAAATAAAATTCATTATTCATTAATCATTCTATCATTCAATGCTATAGCGTTTGAAATAAAGATGTAATAAACTTGTGCATCGTGGAATTACGACTGTCGTAAAACCGGACCAAGATCGTAACTTCCACTTCACAATACTCGTACTACTTCCATTAGACTTTGAAAACTTATTTTGTGATATGTAGGAAAACGATGGCTGTATCGACTGAATGACAACCCAGCTGTAATGTCAACTGAATCCAGTTTTCCTTGAAGCGTGTCTCACTAGAACACGGTAATTCGTTGATTGGTAATAAATGAATGTATGAAACAGTGGCGTTAAATGGCTTTGTGTTTATGATAAAATAATAGCACAATGATTATCTGCTGATTTGTGAACATCCATTACACCCAAGTTACCTCAGGTTGATCACTCATAATTTAAGGTAAATTTGATATACACGACATTTAAGATGAGTTAAGCAATGATGACTAATGAAACCTGTCAGTTAAGCATACGATATAACTTAAATCTTCTTTGTAACATACGTAATTCCACTAAGCAGAACTACTTTTACGAAAATGACTGTTTTCTGGGTTGTAGCACCATGTAGTCTGGTAGAAGTTTACGGACGTTTCAGACGTACCTGTTACCTCCATCACCAGGGCGATCGTCGGTAAATGTGTTCCAAGCTTAGGCACAACACCATGTTCATACTTTCCGCCATGGTAACCTAGAATATCACTTTATTAAGCTTGTCGCATAGCTGGAAAATAAATTATCCGCGTTTTATTTAACCCAAAATTTCATTACTGTGTTCAAAGAGTTCACTGCTAGTCCATATCTTGAGTCAGTTTAGTCTAGCCCACACTCTCACAGCTGTTTTTAAGATGCATTTTAAAACCATCCTTCCAACTACGCGTAGCTGTCTCAAGTGATTGATCACTTTCTTGGGGGTTTCTTGACCGAATATTTATATGCATTTCTCATTTACACCATCTGTGATGTTTGTCTCACACATGCTCCTCCTTGTTCTAATCACGTTTAAAACATTAAGCTAAGGAAGCTGGTAGCGGAACGGCCACCACTGGGCGTGAGAGTAGAATGCAGCTTACCTACATAAACTTTCTTTATCGTCTTTATGATTTTCTCCTAGGACTAAGATTTACGTCTGTCAGACATAATCGAGGCAAGTTCTTAATTCTGTCTTCCCCAGAAGGTAAACTTCTTGCAGATAAGAGTTAATATGTACACAAGAAAGAGACATAGGCATATTATGTTTTGAACATAATTTTATGTCTGTCTTAATATTTCGAATAGGATATTTATCTTATAGATTTGTCTGTATAAATACAATTTGACTGACAGAAACATATCTATCAGTCAAGTTTGTAATAGAAACATTGAGTTGACTGGAATGTCAAATGATAATTATTCATGAGTGATGCCATAGTTTCTTAGTATATTTCAATTTAAACCGTTCGCAAATATTTCCTTCTGTAGACTACTGTCTGCACATAGGAGATAATTAATTATTTTAAAATATAGTTATATGTATTTCAATTGGAATAAAGTTATTACATTTTGGTAGAAACTAATTTGAAACATTATTCTAAGTAAAAATTTGGCAGCAAAACGTGTTGCGTTCATATCTGCATTGCATGTTATGAACCACTCTTCATTTCAGTTTGTTATTCAGGTATCGAACAGAAAACACTAATAAACTTCAGTTTACACACGCCGATTACCGTCAAATTGTGAGTTGCTGTGCCGCTAAAGAAAGGCTTACTATCCTTCTCTTGGATTTAACACGTACTTCTAATAATCTACTGACGTCATTGTAGCCCTAACGTGTGCTATGGCCAAAGGCCGGAGCTAGATTCAACACAAACGTCGGTTTAGGTGTCGCGGTCGAGTTCTGTGTCGTTTCGGCTTTTCCCTTCTATTCTAAACAATTTAACAAAGCAATTATCGATTTAGAAGTATCAAAGTCGGTTAAGACTTCGCTTACATGATTCCATTTCTTGACTCCTCCTATCTATACGTATGCATGAGGACGTGAATATTTGTGTGCTGCATACAACTGGTTAACTTGGCACAGCTTTTGGTAAGGGTTAAATTAGACTAGTTTAGGCTGGAGGTGTTTCAAATGAGGGATAATGCGTCTTTAAATTTTGTTGTATTGTATAGGCTCCTGCCAGCATACTGTAAAATAGTTGCTCATGGCTTACGTCGAGACCAAATGGGATGCTGCCGTCGGTTTAGACGACTCCTTCGATTTTGTGTTCTTCCGTGGTTTTGCTTGTCCATTAAATTATGATACGTTTGGTAGAAAGAATTATGCGATTCGGGTACGCTGTCGTCTGTAAAGGCGTCGTTGTTGTGATGTTATTCTTCTTTCGGAATAATTCAGCTGATCCCGATGTGTTACCTGAGTAAAGGCTGGTGTTGTGGTAGACTATTTAAGAATTATTAGGTTAGATTAGTTGTTTAATTTTACTTATACATTAATTTGATGTTATTTAAATAGTTTTCAAGGCAGACGTTATATATTGCGTCAATTGAAATAAAATGATCATTACTGGTGAGTGGATAAGAATTTGGAAGGATATTGTTTTAACTTCGTTGAAGGTATTATAGCATATATCGCCCAGACAGAGCGGGGAAAATTATAACAAATTTCAATTCATATCACGAAATTGTTATCTAAATCTATGAAAATGCATTGCTGAACTCTAATTTAAAGACAGTCGCAGATTCATTTTCGAAATCTACATTCGTATCACCAAGAGGATATGTATCCTGATATAATACATTTTATTGTTTAAGTGTCAGTAAAATTTAATTTTATCTGTACTTATTTTAGTTTCCAGTCTTCGTCAACAGGAACTAGTGTCAGACATGAATCATAAACAACAAACTATAGCCTCGCGCAAATGACACACATTACGTGATGTGCGAGATTAATTTCACTTGTTTTATTTATTGAACAAGGTTTACAGTAAGTATCCAGGTTAAGTGGTTTTGTTATTAATTAATGACTGAACAGAATTATGGTCGTATGTGGCAACCTTTGTACTGCAGAACAATTACTTACTAGGCCAGACAGGAAATACTCATCGATTACTGGAATGCTTTTGACAAGTTAGACAGATCATCGCCCTGACGATTGAGGCAGTGAGCACATTTGAAACGTCGTCAGTTTCTACCAGACTACACGTTGCAACATCCCAGAACACAGTCATCTTTACACTCGTCACTGTGAGAGCATGAAATATCAGCTAAATTATAGCTTAATGTATGCCAATGTTCAAATGTAGCTCATACCAAAATAATGCTGAAGGCAAAACATTATTCAGAACAGGAAGTTGCAGTTAATTTCTTTCTTGCGTCTATTTTATTGCATTCCAGGAGCAGGTTAATTAGTTAAATTATAAATACTGGAATTTTTATGGAAACTTTTCATATAGGCTACATATAATGTAATTTTTCTTTAGAATACTTTTTTTATAAAGAAACCGATGATATTACTGTTTTCTGCTTGTTTTATTATATGCTACATATTGTCTACACGCACATTTATCCCATAATATTGATTCCAAGGCCACGCACAAAATTATTTGTTTAGTGTCAAATTTTGTCGTCTTGCGTCTAGACTATTTTGCAATGGGAAGACAGTAAACATCTGAATCTGGCGATTTATCGGCAGCCGTACTGTTTTCCACGTAACTAATTTAATTTGGTGGGAACTAAAACACTTTTCTTGGCAAGTGGGTAGATTAACACTGCGTCCTCAGTTTGGCACTGCGATCAAAATATAAACCGCTTGTAGGACGCTTCTGTTTGGATGCATCGTTGGTATGCGCGTACCACAACTCCGTTACGAAACTCACCACATGTACGTTCAATTCTGCGTGATCTAACGTGAAATTTCAAGCGTCGAGTGTTTTTAGATGTATGATGGTGAAACATTATGATAACATTGCAGAAATTGGAGCTGGTAAATATTCACAATAAATATTATTCGGGTGATAAATCAAAGCGGATGTGTTTTATTTGTGCAATTTGTATTTCTTCGTGCTGTTTCCTCTTTTTTGCATAACAACTTTCTCCATTTTTTTTCTGGGCAGATCAACTTATATGATTTACATATCCTTTTTCTTAGTATTAGTGGCATGTTGCTAGACCCCACACTAAATTTAGTCATTACCAAAATATTTCGGCTAGCAGATTTCAGCCCTCTTATTTATTACACTTTGAAGTACTTCTGTTGGTGTGACCATATCTCACCACGCCCAGACTTTTCAACGAGTTGATCTACCCGTGGAATTTCTGAATGGTGCCGAGGAATGAGCTCAGTACAACAAAAGGATTCTACAGCTTGGGATCTTGGCCAGCTTGGTACTAACAACAGTTTAATGGCTGATTGTTAGCATCCCTGTTCATTTGGAAATGACGTATAAAAATCTGAACTCGCTCCACATTTATAATGCGACCAATAGCGAGACCGCGCCCATAAGTAAGAATGACGCAATAAGTCTCGTGACAGATATGTAACCTGCACATGTGACAACATAAAGAACAAGGAGTTCTAGAATGCTTCCACATTTACAAAACTGATAGCAAGGTTTATACATGATTAATTATATGATGTAATGACAAGTTTATAAAGAAGTTAAAAATTTAGAATATTTCCTTAAACGTTTCTGCCAGTGTAAGAGGTTCGAAAATGTTACATTCACAATTTTATGATTATATTAAATGACGCTACTGTCACTTCCAGATCAGAAATGTTCATTGCAGAAACGTCGGCTTTATTGATTGAAAGGAAATACAAGCAATCATGGAGTTAATTGGGATGAAACAACCGGTGTTTTGTTCATTTGGAGAACCAATATAAAATATTTGGAACGTTTCGACGGTCTCCAAAATTAGGGTTGGCGATGCAGAGCTCCACTCCTTAAACTCTTGTCCTTGTCCCAATGCAAACGCAAATAAACACGAAAAGTCTGAGAATTTGTCTGACCTGTGTGAGGTATGTAAGTAAATCTTGAAACGAACCTAGGGTTGGCCACCCTGTATTGCCCCAGGTCGCACTCTGGCGGGTTTCCAGAGAATCATAATCAGGTCGTCGCCTTCATCACGATCTTGGACACCAGGGGTAGGTTAGTGATGTCGCCTTCAAGTGGATGCTCGCCGTTAGGTGCAGCTATATTTGTAGTGAAGCACTGGGATCTGATGAATCCAGGGTCAGTACCTGTGGGCCGCGAGTCGGTTTTCCCGCTCCGCGATGCAGAAACAACAACTTTCAGTAAGTTTACATATTCGATGCTACAAACGATATATATCGCTTTGTAACAGCGAATTAGTTTTTTCAAGTCTTCGGTGGGTGATGTCATCAGTAAAACAATCTGCTGTCCTGTCTCTTGGCATACTCCTTGTATCGTCTTGTAGTCGTCGTTTTTAATATCATAAAACTTATGTCCCAACATTTTTTATTTTTCTAGATGTTTTCCTATCAAACCTTTTTATGAATTTATTTCTGCAGTACAGAATAGAGGTTTGTCCTTAGAATCCTTTTCGGCTTTAACGCAAAACGGAATATTGCTTAAAAAGTACTAATTATGACTGGTCGTTATGTAATTTTTACCACTTCCCTTTATGTAAGATTTGAGGATTTCACAGCGGTGAGTATGAAGATTTCTGTCTTCTGGGTTGTTGCGCTGTGATATCGCCCTGATGACGGAGGCATTATTACCTCTGAAACGTTAGTTAATATCGACCAGACTACACAGCGCAGTAACCCAGAAGACGGAAATCTTCACTCCCCTTTACTTAGTTTTCTTTTAGGTCGAAGCAAGTGTAGTCATTTTCATCCTAATGCACTTCCAGTTAGGGAAAGAGTCACTGAATAGTGACATTGTCCACCCCTGGGTTAGATTTGATGATGTATTTGTATCCTGTGAGCCTGTAAGCTGTCTTATAGTTTCTTCTCGGTGGTATTAACATTAGTCTCTCGCTGCACATTCTTTGTTTTGTGGACGCCTGCCTTTATTTCCCTCTTCCCTTTAATAAACATCTTATGACGTCTGGCTTCAACGTATCTGTTACTGGTCTAAATAAAGCATGCTGTTCTGGAAATAATATTGGACATTTCAGAGGCTAATGAAGATCTAATGGGACTTCAGCTTTTTAATAACTCTTCGGATATAGGAAAGAGAATGTAACAAGAAACGAGATCACTGCGCAAAAAGGGCTTTTTAATCTATATTATTGTCTTAATACAACTCGCCTACATTTATTTGTTTATTAGTGGTTTATTTAACTACGCTTTTAATAGCTCAGACTAGCCTATATTGGTTCTAATGTTACAATAAATGAATGGATGGAAGCGGTGGCGAATTTACGTTCCTAAGTAAGGAAATGAGCTGAGCGGATTAAAAAATATTGTGCTCTGCTTAACTAAAATGTTCTTATTGTTGAATATTATCTGAAAAGCGATTCATTACATGCTGGAAGAATGCATTGATATATATATTTCGAAACGACAAGGTTTGTTGATGTTTATCTATGCCGCATTTACGTATTTCGTTTCACGGAGTGTAACATATCCCGGAAAGTTTCAGACCTGTTCCGACAATAAGAGTTATGAAATTCGATAGTAAAAATCTTATTTGTCTCACCTCGTATAATCTAAGAAATGGTTTTTTATTATTGTCTTGACATGGTAAGTAGCCTCGCCGCAAATTTGATACGCGAGATGCAAAATTAAGCACTATCGCATAGCGACCAGACAACTCTTAGTAGTAAAAATAAACATACACAACTACTTAGTATACTTCTTTTTGTTTAGACCAGAATTACAGCTCCTCATTAATGTACGGTATTTCATGATCTTACTTGAATTGCCTTAATTACGATACGAGCGGAATGGAAATCGAACCGTGTGACAAGAAACAAGGTAATTTTTTCACATAGGTTTTTAATAACAATTATATCGAGTTATACTTTAATGATCATGTTTGTCTTAAATCAAAGATTTCGTGAACATGTTTGAGAGGGATGATGCAAGTTTAATTTATGATCCCCTACCACTTCTTTGAATACATGTTAATAAACATAACGTGTCTGACCCACAAAAATAGTTTTAAAACGTGTTCTTCTTTTTAATGTGGATGTACATACGAACTACTATTCCCACGAACTTGTTCGGTCTCTAGCCATCAATCTGTTATGAATAGTTGAAGGGGATAAAAGGCAACTTCCATGAAGGTATAACCTCGTTTCTAATCCATTACAAATATTAGGCCGGTGTAACACAATTTAAAGTTTGTTGTTATCTGCCGAGATGAATATACATTAATTATCAACAACTGATTTCAGTTTATGATAAGTGTATACATACATATATATTAAAATATTCGTCTGATTGTCCGTCCGTATCTTTTTCTCCCAAACGACACGTTGCAAAAAAATAACAAATAGATAAGCAATTCCTCTAGGAGAGACATTCTTGGTAAAATTATCAGATTTTGTTAATTTCGAAATTTAGGCAGAAGGATGTCCATAAAATATATTATTTTTTATTATTAGTGTTCTGTCTGACGACAGGTCCATATGAACGGGATCCTTCATCCTTTTCTCGGACTGAGACCTGTTCATATACGTTCTTGGCAGATGATCCAAAAGTGGTTTGCTATTGCCTTCTTCTGTGTGTGTGAATGGAGTAATTGTTGGGATGCCACGGAGAAACCGGGGAGGCCACGGAGAAACCGGGGAGTCCCCGGAGGAAAACTCCGTGATACCTAGACCACGGTCTTGCCCAACACAAGTTATAAATCTGAGCACCACCGGGAATTGAACCCGGGACCCCAGGATTACAAGGCTAGTGTTCTGACCACTAGACCACCGTGGCGGTATATAAAATATATACAACAGCAATTTGTAAAAAGATATAAATACGAAATGTTCCTCTTGGAGAGAGGTAATCCCGGAAAAAGAGGTATTGATTTTTCTAAGAGCGAATGTGGGCGCAGGGGCGTTCTAAGAAGTTACTAATACAGCGGCGCATTTCTCCCAAACAGCGCGTCGTAGGAGAAGCATGGTCAAACACAGAACATGTTCCTATTGGACAGGTGGGTCGGAAAAATGGCCTGTTCGTTTTACTTAGGAAATTAGTCATGAGTGTGTTAAAGAAACAAACATGAACATCGGTGAGTTTCTGTCAAATGGCGAGTCGTAACAAGTGGTAAATACGGGAAGTCCTACTCTTCGAGACACAACTCAGGACAAATTATTCCAATAAAAAAAAGTAGATACAGGGGTGTCCTAAACTTACTCAGTGGTGCATTTCTCCCAAACGGATGTGTCTAGAGGAAATGGTGAGCTACCACACAGTTCCCTTGGAGAGACAACATCGAGAAACGTATTGCCTTATTTTGTTCCGAGAGACACAAGGATGTCCAAAATACGTAGTATACTACGGAGTCGTAGAAATTTGTATATTAAAACGTTCATCATGCAGAGACAAAATAACAACTAACCTCCATCTAATGCCGAAGTTAACAATATGTAGAGCTATACCTCCACTTTCTCATATGTATTTATGAAGCGGTGATTAATTAAGCACCAATATAATGCTTTGCCTTACATTTACATTATATAGTAACTGCACATAGGCCTATTTTATTAAGTTACATAGACTTGTACACGTTCTGTAACATTTTTATAAATTACATATAATTCTGGTTGATCTTGTAAACAGGTGTTCTTATAGGCAGATACTGAATAGAATAAAAGTCGAGTTACAAATTGTGTTATAGGCATCACAAACAAGAATTGGGTGTTGCAAATCCGTCTCGTGGTTTGGAAGGCGAAACAGGCCTCATGTAAGTAGAATGACCGTGATCCTATCCAGAGGTATCAAGATATAAGATTGTACGACGTTCGCTTTTAGTAAGTGTAATGAATGTCACAGGGCGGAGTCCGTCTTGGAAAGCTAGTAGTGTCTCATCTGGTCAGGGAACGTCTTTTACGGAACCATAAGATTTATTACCGTCTTCACACGAGTCCTCCATTGATCCGTATCTTGAGCCAGCTGAATTTATTCCACACTCCTATATCGTATTTCTTTAAGGTCCAATCTACGCGTCGGCCTATGACTTGTAATTGATTTAATTCCTACCTTCAGGTTGTACGACTAGAATTGTGTATTTCTTTCTCATTTGTCCTATGCGTGCTACATATCCTACTCATCGTATGCTTAACATGTAGCTAACTGTGACGGAATAAAATTTCTTTGGTTAGTCACAGTAGGACAAAGTGTGTATTGATAACACTTCAGTTGTCTATAATGTATTTTATTTTTCTCCGTATTTGTTTGTTGGTTATATATATTTGTGTTTGCCTGCCGTAGGCTTCTTGCTGTTAGTGAATACCCTAATAATTGAATTAAATTTGATTTATTTATAAACACTGAGTCAGAAGATAATAATTTGTATGTAGCCTTTATACGTGACAAGACATATTCAAGTATTTAAGCACATAATGTGGCAGATAACCTCAGAGCATAAGTTTATTACCAAGAAACCTTGAATATGAAAAGTACTGTGAGGAAATTAACAATTGAAATGGTCTTGAAATAGAAATAAATTGCTTGAATTAATTATATATTTTGTAAAAAGTACAGTAGTAAAATTTACGATTACATTGGTATGAAATTAATAGCCAATAAAAATAAATTCTGAGGAGCACCTGCAAAGTATAGTTTAATATAAATGCTTCCATCAGTATAAGGAGTCCTGGAAATTTTACAGATGTGGAAATTATGCAATTAAGTGATTACTCCTCCGAATTGGGGGCTTCTGGTACATTAAAACTTTAGGCATAGACGAAACATTAAAGTTTTTCTTCGTCACTGTGTTCTTAATTATTTACTCATAAATAAATATAAAACAGAATCGTCATAAGTAATTTCTACGCGAAGTTATATAAACTCCTGTGCGTTAATTGGTCTGTTCTTAAAATCAGAATATGGCGAATTACATATACATCTCTTCTTACCATCTCTTGACATTTTATTATAAGTAACAAATAAATTTTACATTTTTATAGACTTTTCAATAACTTATTTAACGGCATACAATAAATATTTCTCCTACTTTAATAAGTTTCATCAGCCACTTGAAACAACCCGTAATCAGATGAATCCAGTCCAGACCCCATTTCCTTAAGATTAATTTTAATATTATACTCCCATAACTCTTACGTCTCCCAAATGGCCTGGCTGTCAGAGTACAATTTTTGCATGCATTTTTCATCTCTCCCATCACATGAAATGTGTAATGATCTATAATTTTGGAAGCAAATCCGAATTGGAAGCAGTCAGATCTGGGTCTAATCCATGTTATCTGAAGAAAGTGGTTCAAATTCTGTAATTATTCTCTGGTGTAAATTGTTATGAATTATGTCAAATTGATTTTAACAATAACCTGTTTATATTCTCACTCAGAAAAAATTAACGCC
Organism: Zootermopsis nevadensis; assembly: GCF_977971745.1. Classification (NCBI taxonomy): domain Eukaryota; kingdom Metazoa; phylum Arthropoda; class Insecta; order Blattodea; family Termopsidae; genus Zootermopsis; species Zootermopsis nevadensis. The sequence continues at coordinate 14,451,764 of NW_028259154.1, read as the reverse complement.
TTGACAAAAATTAACACATAAATTAGGCCGTTGAATTCATTTCCTTCCTCAGTGTATTCTCCCGATTCACAGACCTGTGAATGGGCATTAATTGCTATGATTCTTGTTTCCGAATCTAAATGGAGAACAAAAGTTTTTGAATTTCTGCTGTATGTTTCTGGTAGCTCAGCCGGTTTTAACCCTATATAAAATAGCTGCTTTTTTGTTTGAACAGAGAAAAGTGCAAAATTTACGCCAGGGAGTACTATCATACGGAGTTGTGTGCATTCAACTATGAGTGCCTTTTATTGTGCTTTAAAATTTTTTGTTGTTGTTCACTGAAACATAAATGCCAACAGAAACGTGTTCATTCTACGTAGTACTAAAAGACAATGTTGTCGGCGTGTTGCTGGGATACAGCAATTATGATCCTGATGAACTGTTTAAAAAGGAATAGCAGTTAAGAGCTTATCGGAGCAGCATAGACACACAATGATAGTAGCTTCATGTTCATTTCTCTCGTTTTGAGCTGTCTGTGAAAAAGAAAAATAGAATCTTGCACCGCGTTATCTGTGGCTTGTAGGGACACCATAATTGCTTGGCATAGACAGACGTCATGAACCGAGGCCTGTGCCATGTCCATCAGTATCGCAATCTTACGTCTTAATTGAAAGAACTCTCATGTATACATCGTCTTCAGGGGTGAACAAATTGTGACATAGGTTGAAAATGTCGATTCAGTGATGTATTGATGTTATGCAATGTAGAGCTTTCACAGAGGCAAACAAAATATGATACTACATAAGAACAACTAATATATATTGCTTTAACTTTAGATGTATTGCAAGTGCAGACATTAAGAGAATATTTACGACGAATGAAAGATGCATATATTGTAGGAGTAATATGCAAAACTAATGAAGAAAAGGTGCCACAAAGATACAAAATAGACTAAGTTAAAGAGAATTGTTAAAAAATTGTGTCGTGGTTTTAATCACTATCTTCGAACATATACTTGGGGCGTTATACTGAAATGAGCCGAAACTGTTTTATTTGAAATCTTTGCCTACACATGGTCCATAATAATTTTTCTATTTTATTACATTCTGTCTAACATTTACAGTTGAAATACAGTCATTAGTTGATCTTTGATGCAATTTATCCTTTGGATTTTAAAACAGTGTTTAAGCTTGGATTGAATGGTTACGCATTGATACTGATTTATGAAACTACGACACAAGAAAACTGATAGTGTTTAGAATATGTTTACAGATTTTCTGTGAGATCATAATTAGAGGATTTTATTAAATTAATACGTTTTTCACCCATAATTAGCCTAAACAATAGCGGTACCTTTAAAATCTGTTTTTGATACCAATTTGGAACTCACTTAATCAGTTTTTCCGTGTTATCATTAAAATATACAATTTATTATGGTTTTTCAGAAAAGGTTTTCCAGGTTGTGTGTAAATTATCTTTGTCTGACAATTAATTGGATGGTTGAATTATGTTCCTTGGTGACTTATGTCTGAAGATTCGAGATTGACCACCGCAGTATTTCATCCATCATATTAATTTGAAGTTTCATTCGAATCACAATTGGATTTGCTGCGACAATAAGAGATAATGACTGGATGCAATCCACCTTATAAGGAAGCAGATAATTGGCTCTGTGAGGAAAATAACTAACAGGTTTGTGTACAGCTAACACTGTACACTTGGAGTGGTATATTAACTGACGTGTTCAGTCCGCGTATATACTTTATCTGTTGCCTAGATTTTGGGTACTTCGTGGATTTCTCTGTTCCGTTTAGAGAAGAGAATGATATTATCTTGATACATATTTCATTCACTTCCTAAATTATATTTGCTCATGTTTAATGAGCTTTACATCATACGACGCTATTTTACAGTTTAAAACCTATTTAACAGGTCCTCAGCTTCCTATCTATCAGTCAGGAAGTGTGTTAAAATAAAACCCAGCTATTAATACTAATGGGGGAGTGCCCCGTCTCCATACGTCTGACGAACGCGGAAATAATGTGTTATTTAATACTTATAAATATTTTTGGGACATTCTATATATGGCTATATGAATATGTATACTTGTCCTGTAAGAATGCAAGCGTATTGAAACAAATGTTGAATAAAATTATCGATGATGAACTAGCAAATGCGTATTACGAAGGATAAGATAATGCCTTTAAGCAATTTCTTGTAAAAAAATCGAGGCACTGGTTTGGAGTGTTTCCGCCACAGTAACATAACTTGAAATCACACAGATTATACGTACATTAAACACATATGTAATATATTATGTGAATTGCACTTTAATATACCGTCATCTCGTAACTTGCCTGCAGTATTTTAATTCAGCATTATAAGTTTCTGTATCAGACCTGTGATAAATATACATATGTATGCTAAACACAATTTTTGTTCGAGGTTTTCTGTGTAAGATAATGTAGCAGCTACATATTTGTCGTCTTACTTCATAGTAATTACTTTGATATACAATTTACATAGATGGATTTGGCATTGTCATTTATAATTTATATAGCAAACAAAATAGCTTTTCCTATTTTTATCTTTTATCAAATCTGTTGTTCAATCTGCACTCTTTTAATTGGTGACCGCTGATTGCTGAAGTGTGGGCCTGTCATTGCTCTATGAAGGCCATAAGCAAGGAGCTGACTACTCGCAGTGAAGAGATTATTTGTGTAAGATTTGAGGTTTTCACAGCGGTGAGTATGAAGATTTCCGTCTTCTGGGTTGTTGCGCTGTGTAGTCTGGTCGACAGCGCAACAACCCAGAAGACGGAAATCTTCAAGAGATTATTTGTTTGCATAGCAACCGATCTGAAGATAAGAAGATTTGTAACGACAGTAACAGTTCAGATTAAAGTCAAGAAAAAGTTAAAGCAGTTCAAATTCATGTAATTCTTACTACCATTGAGGTCTACATATTTTATTTTCCAGTCATCTATATAAGAAACAATATTAAAATATACGAAATATAATTTTACCCGTTTCTGCGTGTAGGTTTGATATCCACTTTGGTACTCACAATGGCTGAGGGTGTCTGAGTCAGGTGCCAAAGACATTTGGATCTAAGAGTCAGAAAGTAAGAGGAAAGATTGCATAATGAAGGATTTTATCATATTTAAACGCATTTTTCCACAAGATTATGTTCAAAGCAGGAGGAAATAATAAATGAAGTAACATGAAAATATTGTATGTTAAATAACTAGGTGTGAATGTATGTATTACGTTCAACTTATTCATGACAGGGACCAGTGGCGGGTTATTTTGAACACAGTAATTAACCTTAGACTTCATAAATGGCGGTGGATTTATTGACTGGCTGAGCCACTATTAGTGTTGATAAAGGGCTATGCAGGACCGTGCAGTTGGTAATTTGTGGTCACTGCATAGGTTCACAAAATATTAGTAAATAAAGCTTGAAGATAAATATAATAAATTCTAATCGTTGTTGTAAAATTGTAGGGTGTGTAACAAGTAGCCTATAGTGTTAATGGTATAAAGGGAGCCACAGTTTGACAAAGAAGCAGTAGCAACATAACCGATGAGGTGGCAGTGCAGATTTAATCATCTCACTGATATCTGATGCAGTTCTTAACTTATTATAAACACTGTGTTAACAGGACAGACAAATTAGTAAATTAGAGCGATTCTCAAATTGTAAATGTTCTCTCTAAATATATTTTTAAAGTAAGTCTTGAAAAGTAAACCTAAATGCTGTATTTGAATGAATTGTCTTGCTCAACTAATTAGCAGTAAATAAAGTATTCTATGAGGGTCTCTCTGAATCCTAAGACCGGTTAATACGTGCAACATTACAGAAACATTGCAGTGCTGAGTTAATATGCGGGAGGTGGAGTATGTGATGAAATTTCTTTAATGAGCAAACTGTGGTTTCAAAATGTGGCCTGTAGCCTCCCCTCTCCATGCAGTTATATTGCACCAACTGCATTTACCCAGATTCATGAAATATGAAGTCCAGGCCAGTTATATTACCCCTCTTATCGTTTCCTTATTATGTTTTACGAAGTTAGGATTAAAATTTAAGGAAAGAGACTGGACATAAATGGGATAATACTGCTGAAGTGGATTTTAGAGAAATAGCGTGTGATGGTGTAGACTGGATGGAGGCTGCTCAGAATAGTAACCTATGAAGGGCTTTTGTGAACACAGTATTTAACTTTTAGATTCAATGACGTAGAAACAGATAATTTATTGAACGTGAGAATAATTATCAAGTGTTGCATCGTGAAGTGAGGTTATCAACCAATGGAAAGTATCCTTTATGAAAATAATTTAGAATTTCCCTTGTATGTTTCGTAGAAGTTGAGGTTTGTTTCTTTACTTGTAGGAGTGTACTTGGACAGCATACTGTTCCATACGAAAAGATATGAGATCACGTTTGCAACATCCACTATACCATGTTTTCAACCCATCAGCTGGTGAGTACCGATGACCTCGATTGAAATTTAATCATAAATAACATGGCTGAAATCACTGCATTCAAAATTAACAAGTCGTGATGTACCGTGTGTTTAAATTATTTTTCTAACGCAGTCGGCCTCTGTATGGTGTAACAGACTGATAATGCACCGCGTGTGGAAGCCTCTGTGTTTTGCATGGAAATGACATAACATGTTCAGATGAAAGAAAATTATCTGATGAAGCACACAGGAACTTGCGCACGAACTGATTTCAATATCCAAACAAGTTTCTTTGTTTACGTAGATGAATGCAGTCACTTACATTCTAGACTCATCACTATGAGGAAAATGTTGTATAATCACTGTGATGTTAAATGCCATGTAAATTGTATTATTATTTCAAATGCCATGTTTTTAGATCTTAGAAGACAGGAAATATTATAGATAAGGCCGGATAGGGAGAAACTGGTTTAATAATGGAGAAGTTTTTTATAGTCTTATATAATATTTTTATATGAAGACTTGGGAATATTACACATGAAGAACACTGGTGATTTTTTCAGAAATAATTGTAATTACGACAAAGAAGTTTATTGTGTATTGGACATGCAAGTCGGATAAAATAGACGAGTTTCAAAACGCGCATTTATTTATTTAGGTTGTAGGAAACTGCGCGCAGAAGTTTAAAATAAAAAAGAACATAAAGAAGGTATTAGATAATCTCAGAGCTAATGATGGCACAACTGCAAAAGATTGCTACTTTTTGTTTGTGTGCGACACGGAAGGAATTTAAATTACGTTTTCACGGTGGCGATTGTGGTATCAATAAATGCAAAGGAGGATGTAATGGTGCCTATGGTGTGGTCTGGCGGAGACTGCGATTGGCAGGAGTCTGAATCTGGAGTGTAGAGTCAGGAGGTCAGTTTTCTATTAGTGCGTTTTGTAGAAATCTGGCATCAGTCGCCATGAAATTTTTTTATTATTTTGTTTGTAAAGAAATTTTATAAATGTTATTTCAACGCGATCTGCAAAGATAATGCTACATACATTGTACTACTTTTCAAGACAAAAATGTTTCATATCCGTCAACTTCATGAGTTATATTACGATAGTAATTTAAGTAAAATGGAACTTTACTCATTTGCACCGAGCTAGATTTCATTGTTTCTTTTGAGTAGCGATAATAATGTGACGCGTTTTGACATGGTTAAATTATGTATAGAATGCACCAAAGAAAAATAACGATGTGTTCCGGATTTTGTAGTCGGAGGGTGCAAGAAGTAACAAGATTTACGAAAGAGTGTCACTTCAGTATGAGACAGGGATAATATTATGAATGTGTGGAAATATTCAAAGAGTGGCGGACGAGTATTGTAGATAATTGGCGTTCTGGTCGACATCTACAATAGCATATGTTCAGATTAACCAATGGGTCGATAATTGTATGTGGGACAATCGAATGATTACTATTGATGAAACTGCATCTAAAATAGCATCATCCATTGAAAAAAGATGTGTAAGAATCGGCTAAGATCTGAATAAAGATATTTTATTTTGATGTAGTCGGAAAACTGGTGGACATTTCGTTCAAACTACATTGAAAAATTGAGCAATAATCCTGGAAAAATAAGTTTTCATAACTTCTGCTGGCTTTCCTATTTCACGTACATTTATGTTGAAGAGACGCATAAGTTTTGACTTATTCTGGTAAATTGTCGATTAGAATTACTGGTCTCGAATGCATTTGAATCTTGGCGTTTCGATTGCGAACCAGATAAGCTACACGCGGAGTAATAGAAATCAAGAGTAACAGTAGTGACGTCATATTTGATGACTGTAACATTGATTCGGTAGTCCTGAATATTTTACTGACCGTCGTGACAGCCAAATTTCTCTTCATAAACCTTACTTCGTGTAAAGCCTTATCTCGAGTTCTTTATCGGAATGTTAATAAATTGCCTTCGATTGAATATACAGATGGGGTGTCAAAGCACTTCTCTCTGCTCTCCTGTTCCACGCGGTGAATGTTCTAATTTGAATGCCACGTTTATTCGTGGCCGACCCCCCCCCCCCATCATAACATTTGTTTTTTATAAGACATAATGAATACCTCGAAATTAATCTGTGTAAATTATGTGTGAAAATCGTGATAAGTAAGTAGATGTAGATATCTAGTCTTGTCTTTCTTAGGCCTGTGACGAATGTTTTACATCATTTTGGCGCTCGTTAATGTAAGAAGTGTGTTTTTTTTAGAACAATGTAACACAGCGAATTATGCAACCTTACTTTCTAACACGGATGACCTAATGTCGTACACAACAAGCAGCTAAATTTGTTGCTTCATTTAATAGCAACCGAAGACACTAAATCATTCATTTAATACCAGAGAGTTAATGCCACATGCATGTCTGTGTAACATTCAAGCGAGCACAGTTGTTGTTAGACTTGTAACCTGAAGATATGGAGATGCAGTTTCATGTTTAATTTTATTATTTTATGTTATAGGTTTTGTCACTTCTATAGCCGAAAATTTAAGAGAGAACATCGCTTGGTACTTTAAATTGTACCTAAATAATTATTATTTCGGTTAATTTTACACTGTATAAAAATCTAATTTGCTGTAATGTATCCAGTCCACACGCCCACATCATTTTAAATACCCGAATAATAATTTAATCGTAATTAACAGGAAACAACTTAGCAGCTTATGACACAGTAAAATAACTGAATAATAAATTATGCTATTCTTAACTAACTAGATGACTTACCGAACCCGAAGGTTCATCACCGAATGAACCAAAGCCCTCCGCCGAACCCTGTCCTGGGCCAACAAAATCCAGTCTCCTTAAACTCCTATCTTCCATAGATCCCGCCTGACATTATCCTCCCATCTACGTCTAGGTCTCCCAACCAATACCCGGTGCACACCTCTTGCCCCATCCATGCTCGCTACATGTCCCGCATGCTATTCTTATTCCATAGCAAATAACCAGTGTAATTCGTACAGTGCCGTAAAATAATCAATAACCTAGTTTCTTTGTCATGTTTATCAGTTAAAAATAATCGTTGTAGTTGATACAGTGTTTGAAATAAACGCTTAAACAACTGTATTATCTTATTAGACGCTAAATAACCTCTGATCTTTGTTGTCAGAGATGTTATGTAGCACAGGTGTAGACAAATTAATCATCGGGTCTCACGAACACAAAGAGGACACGAACGTGAGTCTATAATTCCAATTTGAGTGAGACAGTGGAGTAAGATGGGATCAAGGGTCACACTCTGCACATCTCCTTTCACATCCTAGGGGCGGTTTGCTGGATTGGGACCATAAGTAGAAGGTGTTTCGTGCGTAAGTCGTCATTGTTCTTTCTACTAGATACTCAGTCATGTGTAGAATATAGGATGCATTGTGAACTACGTTGAAATGGGCTGCTTATACTCTGACGAAAATAAAAGAGGGGACGTGAGGATAGAAGAACAGTTTAGGGATTAAACTAATTGAGTCTATGAGTGTCATGTTACCCCCCTCAAAAAATACCCGCCAGCACATGTCTTGATGTCAGTGAAAGTTAAAAAATAAAAATGACAAATAATTGTTAAATTGTACTTATATGGACTAAACAGTTAAATAAGTATCATAAAATAATTGAAATGCCAATCAGTTGATTATATAAAATTTGTAGGCGAATTGTTAAGTAACCAAAGAATTATACGGTAAGAGTTAGATGACTTGTGCAGTTGAGAAACCGTTGTTAGGGGAACTAAACAAATGCAAGGCTGGATAGAAATGGGACATTTAGAACATTTGAAGTATCGCACTTAACGTCTGAACTTGGGACTGGGGGGGGGGGGGGGGTTGAGGGTCAGACTACCTTGACCTGGTGAGACGTGTCACCAAGTACGAATAACAAATATTTTACAAATGTTACGTGGCTATTCTTTATGGATTAAAGTCTCAAATGTTTATTTAAAATATGCAGACGTGACAACAGAGTAGGTAAGAATGGCTGATTGTTTTCATGTCTGTCTATTTGTGTATGTTCACTGTTGACGTATCCAAGCAACGTCTATATCAATTTATTCTATCAGTTCTGGAATTTAATAACTGTGAAATTCAGAAGTGTTGTACCTCTGATACTTTTTACGCATACGTACGTCGTCGCACAGAATGGGAATCGTATCAGAAAGTGTTGGAATTCGATTCCCGCACCAGCCATATATCGTTCTTGTTTTTTGCTCGAAGGCCATAATTAACGTATAATGAGAGGTCACATCTCTTTGCCTGCCCGACTTACCGAAAACAGTGGTTGAGTAAGTAGCACCCCTGTTTCTTATTCGGGATGTTCTGTGGTAGAATCTCAGTCCAGAGAGCATGGAATGTCTGCTGACGGAGACAGTAGGTACCCCCCCCGAAACGTCGATATCTACCTACAAGTCCATATGGCGTTACAGCCCCGCAGACCAACGTCGATGTCTTCACCGAATCTGATGTTTCATATTGATACTGGGGATGTACACTAAATGCTGTCGAGCGAGTATCATTTTAGTATGTAGCCTTATTTGTCACTCGGCTATTCAAGAAATTCCCTATTTTGTGGGCCCCGAAGTTTCAGTACTATCTTCAGAAGAGCCCACCACTGGGTCCATATTACTTTGAGATCCATTTAAATGTCATCCTCCCATGTATGACTATTTTTTATGTGGTCTCGTCCCTTAGCTGTATAGATGACGGTCTTCTGGGCTGACGCGTCGTGTACCAACAAGACCACAATAAAATCTCAAATCCATCATTCTCCCTTCATGTTTCCTGACCAGAATTGTGTATTTATTTCCCTCATCACTTCCATGCGTGCTATATGTCAGCCTCCCACCGCAGTGTCTACAGGGCTTATAAATATAATCGGGGCAGTAGAAAACCAGCAAATCAAATTTTCCCATACCAATACTAAACTTATTTTCACAAATCTTTAAAACCACTTTTAAATAATTTGTAATTAGCCAATATTTTTTCTAACATGTTAATTTTAAGTCGTTTCGTCTTTTATCTAGATTGTCGCTACACTTGTGTATTAAAAGGAAGACCGAAAAATGAGATGGTTTGAAATTCTTTCTTCATTCTCGCTCTACGTGTTAGAATAAAGTTAGCTAGCAAGGTATACAACACACGGAATTTCACTTCGTCGGTAATAAAGTTTTTAACGGAGTGTCCGTATCATCAGTTATTCGGGCCAGACTAATCAAGATGACAAAGCAAATCGACGACCTTGCTTGAAAACACGGGACCTTGGCGATCCTAACGGGACACCTAGAGCTCGATTCACACTGTCATGACACTCGGTTAAACTATAAGCTAGTTGCTGCATTCCTTTGTGGCGAAAAATGTTTCTGCGCAGGGTGTTTATTTCTTCCATACTAACAAGTTAAGTAAAAGGCACTAGCTAGTTTAATCCGAAGGTTTGCGACGACGATGTTGAAGTAACAAAGTTCCATTGTCTTAATATAATTAAAACACGACCTCCCTATAGGTACTAGCTCTGTTGATTGCGCCCAACAGAGTGGGTTTCACCTGAGGAGTCTCCGAAACGTCGTGTTTTAATTTTATTAAGACGATATTGTTCAGAAAGTCTATTTTAACATAGCTTATTAATTAAGTGCATCAAGCATGGGGGTTATGAGAAATTCATTAGGTAATTTAATCAGAAAATTTCAAGGTAAGATATCACTTAGAAGTCCTAGGCTGAAAATGGAGGATAATATTAAAATGGATGAGCAAATTTGACTTTGTAAAAGTGTGGACTAGATTGAACTTATTCAGGATAAAGTCTAATGGATCATGAAACTTTGGGTTCCTTGATTGGCTTTTAATTTTTGGCTAGCTGAGCGACTATAAGCATTGGAAAAAGTAAGCTGTTATGTTTGTACAAAACGTGACTATAGTGGCTATTTTGACTTTTGTATTCCCTTCTCAGTTTTTCTGAATGAATGATGGGATATTATCTTTAAATAGTCCACGAAAAATTGTTTCCAAATCCATGTGGTTACTTAGTTGACCGAAATGTGTCAGTACTCAACATTGGCCTCTGCATGAGAGACAGAAGGCGTGTATATTAATGGAAGACTCTGCCACAACGTTCTTAGTTGCCTTTGAGAAGAGTTTTATTAGCTGTTGTTAGTTCTGGTTATGTTTTGTGTGTTAACTTGAGCAAGGAAGTTTTACTTCATTTCCGAATGAAACAACAGCTCTGAGTTTCTGTAATTGTTCGAAACTCTGATATTTCGTATTGTTTTAAATTACGATTTACGAATAAAATATCTTAATACGTGTATGCTCATAGAAAACGCTGCTGATAGCCGGGTAACAGCCGGTTTGGCCCTACTTTCACATTATGCATTCTTCTTTCTCGCATAGAATACATTCAGTGCAGAGACTTTTGTAGATCTAATTAATGTAGACTTATCGGTGTCTTAATAACTAGAAGTATCAACTATTTCGGCTTGTTCAGAATTAATAAACACCAATTCATTGTTTGCTTGATTTCCACACTGTATTGTACGGCAGGTACACGACAAATGAATCAATGCATAATTAATGGCTTCACAACAGGGGAGGTGTTAATAAACAGAAAATATATTTCCATGTTTAATGAAGTGTGAACTAGTAAGTGCACGAAGGCTGCCGTACCATTTTTAATAGTCAGATGGATAATTCCTTTTACTGGAACGGAATTAATTCAGGATGAGGGAAAGGACTTTAATGCTTTACATTTTATTTACATGATGCATTATTTACGGTAATGTTATTTTATTCCTATATCGAGTTTCATGACTACACTTAGCACACTTTTGAAACATTTATTATTTAATGTTGACATTCTTCCTTAAAGTTAAAAACTGCATATAGTTAAGAATGCAAGATTTAATGCAGACTTGAACGAATAACTGGCGTGTTTCCACGTGTGTACGCCATGCATTATTATGTTCGACAAATGAAGGCTGTTAGTTAAATCAGGAAATTTGCAGGACTACAAATATCAGTTTTGCACAAATTTTATAAGATACATGTATTCATTTCAAAACTTAACCAGACAGCATTCATTTGCAAATATTATGGTAATATTTTATTTCAGTCTAACAGTTCGTGTGGATTCAGAAATTATTAATCTCTGCCAATGTTTTAAATAGAAGATAAACATTTGAGATAATTGTCGGACTACAAACTAGGTGTGATTAATCTTAGTTTTTTTCTGGATTGCTGCACGTGCATTTTATGACGCTTGTGTGATTTGTTTCCTTGGCAAAACTGTAAACTTCAAGGCTGTTTATGGGTGAGCAAATAATATGAATCCCGAGGACACGCTGTGTGCCATGAGGCATCTCTGTTGCTCTAGTTATTAAAGATGACATTTTTAAACAAGAAATAAATTTATACTTGAGAATATTAAGTGGGGTACTTGACATAAACGCATTGATGCAGAGACCATAAAGTTGCAATGAAAGTCATGGTCTCTATGCAGTTAAGAAATATGCATTTTGTAGCCTGTATTTGAATAGAACAGTCTGCCACTTCAGCATCCTTGTGCAGATCCACATATAGATTAGTGAGGAGATTAATGTGTCTTTGTATTAATCGTTTTTTATGCAGAAAAATAAACAATTTTTATGGAAAAATAAAACAACAAGCAGGAACGCTAGCAGACTCGCCTGGAAGTGACTTGCTTATTCGTCTAAATGCTATGTACATGTATAATTGCACACAAAATTTTTGTTGGTTAATCTGAAAAGAAGAAGACCCTTCTATGAACTGGGAGAGATGGGTCTATGTGGAGGGTTTTTACGAATATCCGGGTTTCATAGAAGTGCAGGAACGTCTTTTTTGACTAACTGAGCGACTATAAAGTTGTTCAAAAATTAACTCTTTTCCATTAAGATAGTTATGTACAAGAGATCCCGGATGTAGCCTCTGATTAATGTTGTAGGCCGTTGGCGGTGTTTTTGTTTTTTATACTCTTCTCTCTCTCTCTCTCTCTCTCTCTCTCTCTATATATATATATATATATACACATATAGTTAAAAACTACATGGGCTTAGGCCTCTTATCATTCAACCACTTTTATATTTCATTGCTGTTTCTCACAGAAGTTATCTATGCTACCTTAAATAGCTATCTGTTTGAAAAAAAAGTATTGTTACAGTGATATTCCTAAAGTGGGTTTTTTCGTAATAATCCAACCATCTAATATAATTAAAGCAATTTTACTACCTAAGGCTTCATTGCCGCCTGAACTAATGTTTACCATCTCCGACCTCTGTGTACCGAAGGAAAAATATCTACTCAAAATTTCTCTGAACCGTTTTACTTTTCACTTTCTCAAGTTATATCATTTCTTCTTATTAGAACATTTGTTATATTTTTGTCAGTTTCGTTTTATATTCATGTGTAAGTGAGAGAAAATCACTTCGTAATTTTCCTTTCAATGTCAATACAGTAAGTGGAAAATATTTCATGGTCGGATTCTATATTCATAGCGGATGTATTAGTGTATTCCTCCTTGATCCTACACTCCCATTTGCCTTATTTACTAATGAAACTATTTATGAAATCCACTTCAGTATTTGCGATCACTATCTCCAAAACTAGGTGTTGTTGAAAGAAGAAGTAGTAGTCTAAAATTTATGGCAATAAAAGAAATGGTTTATTCTACCCACATAGTACAAACCCGACAGGTGACACTCAAGTTAAAGTAGTACTTTCTATGCAGTCCACGTTCAAATTGAACTTTTCGTCCACATTTCTTACAGCAAGGTGACATAAGACACGTCCTGACTCCTACTTCATAAGGAATTTCACTCCAATGTGAATCGTGCTTCGGGCCGGGTCTATTACTGTGTGGTGTACGATACAGGCACAAACATAAATTCGTCTAAACATGTCTGCCAGTACTCGCAGTATCTTTCAGAATTTTTAAACGTTTCTTTTAATGTGTCCCTCGGTATAACAAGTTTTCGAGTTTGTGTAATTCATGAACATGGAAACGGCAACAAATATATAAAGCGTGTCCCGAATGTTCTTACTCTCAGAAAATTTAGTTACGTTGTTATTATAATATTACTATATAGCTGCGTCCCATGTAATAGTATTTGTCGAGAGAAATGCATCAAAGTTTGTTTTCGAGTGCAATAGAAAGTAGTAATATCGATAAAGAATCTATTCAAAGAATTCTTTGTGCATTCATGGTTTTAATTTTTCAAGCACTGGGATTCTCAGATACTTCCTCAGATTGGCTTGTGATTTGTTTTGATCTCATATTATATGATTGACGTTAAGTAAACTTATAACAAAACTAATATATCCATAAGTTTATAATAAATAGTAAAGAGTGAGAAATAATATCTTCATATCTTCTACTTTTGCTTATGTTTTTAAATTTAATTTATTTTTTTATTAATTAATATTTGATATATTTTATTCTTTAACATAGAGAGAATGTGGCGTAATTACGTCCGTATATGTCTGTCAGGTCTGTAATAACTTTGAAACAAGTAGCCGATATTTATGAAAGTCATACAATTCTACCAGTGAAGGTCATCCAATCTCTGTACTACTATTTCTAATATCACGGTAGACTCCAGTTTATAACAGATTATCTTTTAGATAACTTTCATCCTATACTTAATAAATGATGACCATGCAAACTTTAAATACTTTGATGACAATCGATGGACAGTTTAAGCTAGAGTCAAGAACATGTTATGTTGGAAGTTATGAAGGTTTCTGTGTATCAAAATTTCAAGGAGTTAGAGACCCCCTGAGTACTTGTATTTTATATCACTGATATTTCCTTTGGTTTGCTTCCTTGTTTATATTTAGCTTGTTTCTCCCGATTTATATAACGACGGTTTCAGTTACTTTCATCGCAAGCCTGTAATATCGGGCTTTGATTCTTAAATCTTGGTTTCTTTCTAAATGTAGATATTTGGACCGAAGAAGCAGGAAGCAACCAGAAGCTCGGGAAAATTGCATAATGAGAAGCTTCTTAATTTGTTCTCTTCACACAGTATTATTAGGTTGATAAAAGTAAATAGTATGAGATGGGCGGGACATACAGCACGCATGGGACAGATGACAAACACATGCACAAATTTACTCGGAAAATCTGAAGTGATGAGACCCATTGGGATTCCATGATCAGGTGGAAGGATAGTATTAAAATGGATCTTATATAAATATGTTATGGACTGGATTTGTCTGGATCAAGGTACTGACTGAGAGCTGTCTCCTATTATCACTGTAATTAAAATTGAGGTTCCATGAAGAGCGGGTAATTTCTTGCGTATATCAGCGGCTGTCGGGTGTCAAGAAGGATTGTTCTGCATGGTATTAGCTTTGTGAGTTGCACGGTTTATGTTGAATTGAATATGAATGACAGTGGGAGGGAAACGTTTTAAAAGCAGTCTATTATTCCATGTGTTTAATGTTAAATTGCTCTTTCGGACTTTGTCCATGTAGTGAATTATAGAATAAAATAACGTTTGGAAAACTCGATTCTGCTTTCATAATCGGGTAAAAAAGGGGAGAAATCTGTTGGGCCCCCTGCCACTAGTATTCTAATAAAAACGAAGGCTGCAGCCATCACACTCTGTATGCACCAATAATATTATTACTAAACAAAATTTAAACATTCAGATAACATTACAAATATCTAGTAGACCTTCGTCTGTGACCAGTTACTCTGCCATAATAATAAATAAAGTAGGTCATTGCCTGACATAAAAGTCAAGTGATAGCACTCCAACGTCAAATTAGGGAGAAAGGTCCATTACATTCGAATATCTCTTACAGATTTTACTTAAATTCCATGTCTCTTTCAGCCAAATACTTGGTTTATACTTCAAAACATGCAATGATCGCAGCCTTACACATATTTTACAATTAATAATTTACAATCATTTTGCTGTTATACGCTGTGTGAGCTATGCAGTTAAAGTATTGTTGAATAAAAAATTGAGTTTCTTTCACTCAACACATATTTATTTATAACGTTAAAACATAATTTATTACTTAGCATCCTTTCTCTGTAAACTAATTAACTGAAATTGCTATATTACAACGAATGGTTATTTATCTCTGTATTATTTAGCATGTTTAAGTTCTGTCCAGTCATCCTCAGGGGTAATGTATTTTCATTACTTTGCGAAAACTTTTGATTGCAGTGTACATAAATATTATGTAACATTTTATTAAATGGTGTAACTATTAAATACCAGCATGTAAAGTGGCTAATCGCTAAGTGGTAAAGTGGCTAATCGAAGACAAAATCTCCTACGTTGCATGAAAGAAAGCAAATCATTGGGAGTTGAAAATTACATAATCTTCTCAACCAACTTGCGTTTTCATGCCATTATCCCGGCATCATAATGTTTATTGTTTTGGCTGTTGTGCTAGTTATTATTATTAAGTTAATTGGGTGTTCAAATAAAGTAGGTGATGAAATGTTTCAGATCGAAGTATTAATATCCTCTTGGAGAAAGAATATTTGGAAATTGGTGGTTATATATGAGCGTAATTTTAACTTAAAACATATTTAATTAAAAACAGAGTGGACAAAAGATATTTAGGAACAATTTTGTTTGACCAGTAATGAGTTTAATATTAAGTAGGATTTGAGGTTTTCACGGCGGTGAGTCCTGATAAGGGAGGTAGCAAGGACCTCTGAAACACTGGTAAACTTCTACCAGATTACACGGCGCTTCAACTCAGAAGACAGCCGTCTTCGAGTTTAACATTGTTTACATTCATGCGGTGTTTTGTTTTTAGGTTGTGGTCGTCAAATATTAAAGCAGAACTTAATGAGAACGAACCGCACCTATATTTTAGCCTTGAATGAGGTATGAAATTCCACTGTGGCATAAAACATTCTAGGAATCTCCGTACGCAGGCATATGCACTATTGTGCAATGCGTTTTTCAACACCTGTTAGTTTTCACAAAACACTTTTGTCTGTAAGGTCCTTGTTGTCTCGAGCGTAGTTTTAGTGTTCGTTTGAAATTGATATGATTGGCTGCCACATATCTTACATTTGTCCTAATTGGACGGCTATCTTTGTTTCATCTCGGTACAAATGTATATTCACATTCGCACAGCATAGCACAACAGGAAAGTTGTTTGTTCTAAACAGGCCTGCTAATAATCTATTGTGCTTACGAAGTAAATATCTCTGCTGTTGATTATAATTACCTTGATATCACGCATTTGAAGTTAGTTAAAAAGGACCAGAAACTTGTGAAGTGTACCAAATAATGGATAGACAATCGACGCAGGTGTAAGATAACAGACTGAGTGCAGAGGAGGAAATTTGAGGGAAGTAAGAGCCCCCAACTCCGCCTCAATTTTCAAACTCGCAGTGAACTGTAAGCATCTGGAGTGCTGTAAATATTTGTATTGGATAAAAAATTAATGAAAGCACGTATTATATGACTAATTATATGAATGTACATAATTAATGGCCACAGTTCCCTCTACTTCATTTCTTTGTCATTAGTTTTAAAAATTCTAATAAATGGCTACGGGGTAAGAGTTCTTCGTGACGTTTTGTAAGTATTGGTGTGCTATTAACTTCAAACGGTCTATGCAAATGCCCTTCTATACTCGTGTTTTAGTCTAGCGTTTCAAAGAGCAAACTTTTATGTAATTAGATTCTTGAACTTTTCACTATATTCTAATACAAATTTCCACTTTTAAAGTACAGTAGGCTGAAGGCTGTACATAATTAAAATTCAGATATGTATTTCAATTTATTTTTAATAGCGTTTAGTTTGTGAGACCGGCTATCCTGACGTAAATTTCGTGGTTTTACACAGCTAATTCTCTAAATATGTTTCAATGCTGTGTTATATTACGCAACAGACAATGGATAAGCAAAAAATAATCAAATTAGTTATACTCCGCTCCCCCAAGATAATTGCCGACATGTTTGTTGGAATAAACCATGACCGCATGTTGTAACATAATTCATGATTAACAATCATTGTTCCATATTGTTCGATGGTGCGTGTACTTAGCAATTGAACTGGAGGTGTAAAATAAAAATGTTTGGAATGCATGAAAATTCTACACGTCGATAAAACGAAATTCGTTTTGTTTTTTCCATGTACCATTAAACCAGATCTCACAACTTTGCTCTTATTCTGAGATCTGCCTTACGTTATTCTCCATTGAATCCCTAGGTCTTCCAATAAAAACGTTTTGGAGGCTGTATTTCTTACTTCAGTCTTGCACACCTAAATATGTGCTCATTTTACTTCACATACATAAATGGCATAACTCTGAAAGTATGTTTGTCTAGTAGGCATTATTTATTATTTACAATATTTATCCCTTAAGACAAAAGTAATCTGAATAATATTTTCAAGCTCGTTCCATACCTTAAAGGAAAAAATTATATTTGTTCTGAAGACAAATTGAAACGTAAAAATACCCTCTTTGATTGAAATTAAGAGTTACTGAACGTTAATATATTTCTGCTCCTTAAAGGGTTGAATGGTGTTCTATTTTAGTGCAAATAAATATTATATATTTATAATTTTTGTGTGTAATGGATATTTGAACAAATGTGATGCACGGCCAGACAGAAATATGTAAATTTTTTAATGTGGCAGTTATATGAAAGGAAAACAAGTGGATAAAGATCTACATTATGAAACTATCTTGTCTGCTGGAAGTGTAGCCCATTGCAACGAAGGACACATCAAACCTGTCTGGGAGGTTCTCAAAATGGAAGCAACATTACACATGTAACAAGGTCTGAAATTGGGTCTACCACCTACCACATTCAAAACTAGTTTATCGGTTATCACTTTGAGACCCTGTACACAATAATTGTGCAGGTCAGGACATTTCGTCTGGTTACATCGTAGGATAACGCAAATGAATCTTGAGTTCTGTATTTTGCGAACGTGGTGATCTCTCTCAACGTTACGTATTTATAGTGTTCAAATCTGTTACAAGATTTCATCAAAAAACTGGAAGAAGGGGATAAAAGAAAAAGGGCACGAAAATAACTAAATTAGTGGCAGGAAGGAAAATGGAGGCGAAGGAGAAGAAAAATGATGGAAAATAAGGAATATGATGAGAAAAAGAATACAGAAAATGAGTCCAATACTTTTATGTATGGCTCTAAAAGGTTAAGTGATTCGATAGCATTTGTCGGAAAATTGACTACATGATTTCAGTGGGGGTATACAAATATTCGAAAGGAATTTCAATTCTTTCTTGCATGAACTGCATATCCTATATTGCATTACACTTTATTGAACCCGATAAAAAAACGGTTTAGAAATGGAGAAACAAATTATTACCCCAAAGATCGCATATAATGTAACTGAATATGTAAGGATGTTGCTCGACCTAATATACGCACTTAGATACATAAATATATGCATACATATCTAATTACCATGATAAACAGTGAACTCCATTAGAAATATGGGGTAAGAAAAGAAAATTTATATTTCTGAAGAAAGGAAAATAAATTGAAACCTAAATTTCTATATTTATTCGCGTCAGTCAGGACGTTTTTTCTAGTTAGTAAATATGCTTAAGGGGTCTCATTTGTCTTTCCATTAGTTGGCAAGAATCCGGTCTAAGGCGTGGACCCTGGTCGCTCGAACGTTGCAGTCGAAGGATCGAATCCCACTCGTGGCATGGACGTGCGTCCGATTTTCTTGTGTTGTGCTGTCCTGTGTAGGCAGAGGCCTTGCGACGGGCAGACCCATCGTCCAAGGATACCTGTTAAATGCGCACAAAATGTTTGAGAAAGCTGACACAAGTTAGTTCATTATTTAGTCACTTATGGATGGGCGTGTAGTGCGCTGGGGAGGGATCAGTACACACTGCTTGTAAGGTGAATGAATTAATCAGGAGATAATATTAAGATTAGTTTTAAATAAATCATTATTCACTGTTGTCACACCAGTCAACGTTATATAACTATTGCAATTGACGAAATTTTCCAGGAAAATGTTGGAAAAGTGCCCCAAAATAGACCACGGACACTTCCTTCCACACTTTCTCAATTTATTATCCAATACCATGCTTCTGTTCAAAGCGACATAACCAATTAAACTGAAAAACGTCGTTAAATAAACTAAAAGGCGCAATAAGTTCACCTATTTAAAATGAAAGCCCCGTCTACTATTACCTGTCTTCATTACTGAAGAAGCTAAGGTAAAATATGTATGGTATCCGTTACAGAGAACATGCAGAGACTTCTGAAAGTCAGGTGATGCCGTAATTGTAAGAAATGCTTCTTGTGTGTAGTAACAAGGTCAAGATAAACTCACAAGCTGTTATCTTGTCTACCGAGAGAGACAGGTGGTCAGAACGTATATCGGAAACTTTTTGCCGTTTATTACGTATTTGTCACTGTGAAATGTGGTATTGCTAACTTTTAATTGTGACAGATATTGGATACATACTAAACAGTAACATGTCACTTGCACAGTCTAGCAGTAATAAAGTTTTATTCCCATTTCTTCTGTTAAAACAGGTTCTAGTTCTAGAAGATGATTCTTACACAATTGGTGTCCTTCAAAACCTTATATAGGCCTAACCCTGAACATAAATAAACTGGGACTTGAGAAACTCTGAAGTTTATTTTTAAGGTGACAATAATATTGTTGAAGATTACTTATAAAATGCTGAGATTCATAACTTAAGAGTCTTGCTGAAATTCCTACATGAGTAGGCCCCTGATCTTACTACAGGATATTTTTCTAACCTTTTTTCTGAACCAAAAGGAAAAAGGTGGCTAGTTCTGCCTGTCAGTCCATGCATAGGACCCTACTACAAATATTTATAACATTTACATTTACTACGAGATATGTGTTGCCTTGATGTCATATATAACAATATATCAGTATGCTCAATACGTAATTAATAAACTACCTAGTACAGAATCTTAATCGAAAAGTTAATAGTTACACTCATCTGATAAGAAATTTATCTTAAATTTCATTTAAATAACTGTACTTACAGAAAGCCAACATTTGTCATTCTCATGTTATAATATTATTCATCCAATTTTATTACGCAGTGAAACCCGTCGATAGCACAAGTGAGATGAACCAGAACATTTTAATCGTAGTATTTTTTATCAGCATGCCACCCAAGTAAGCTACAAGCCGAGTTTCAGCACACAAGTAGTGTCGTGTAAACTATATGGAACTTCATATTCATAAAACCAAAATTATAGAGTATTTCATTTAAATATAACTGCAACGATAACTGTATTTGTAAGATTTAATGATGTAAATATAACAAGACAAACGATTTTTTAGTTTGTATTTGTTAGTAAGAACTCTCAGAACAGCTTTACAGAAGAAGATGCTGAAAATATCCGCCACATTCTGAAAGGCAAGCATCCACCACTTTTAGTGCGTTTCGTAGGAATTTGTTAAATATTTTTGGCCAGTGTTTGCAGCTATCTGTTAAATATTATGTTTAAATTAGTCTAAGCTTCGTCGACTAGTAGAATAAACTTTTTTAATGAAATCCCCTCAGAAGGACGTCTGCTGGGGTAATGTCTGGAGGTGACGATGGCCAAAGGCCACGCCCAATAATGCGTTTCCCGAAGAACACTTGCAGTAAAGCATTTGTTGGATTTGCAGTGTGAGTCGTCGCCTCATCATGTTGAAATCAGCAACATTTTCTTTCACTTTAGATAAATTGGGTTGGACGTTTTTGATACCGTTTCTCTTTAACTGTTTAGTCAAACCACAATGATAACACATTTAATCCTTCAAGACACTGCGTATCACATGCAAATCTTCAGTGAATACAGAGGGGTTTGTTGCATTGCATGTTGGTTTTCACCATTCCACATTCGGTTGTTTTGACTTAGTGTAACCACGGAAATGGAGCTAATCTTAGTCACGAAAATAAATCGTCCGACACATGAACTTCTCCAAGCACAAAACGACGACACAAACGGCAATATTGAATTCTTGCAGCTGTTTCCTGTTGTTGCAGCTGATGAACTGCTTGAAACCGGTACGGCCATATTTTATTTTTGTCCTTGATGAACACTTGTCACAGATAATCAACTTCGTTCAGATAATCTTCCCAAAGATTTTTGCGGTGAATCGCGCCACTGTTTCTTTAACGTCGCGGAGAGTCTCATCTCTGGACACTGTCCGACGCCGGACATGTCGCAAGCAGTGTCTGTGTCCCGGAATTTTTGTTACCAGTCAGTGCATTTTCATATTAGGTATTTCCTTGTCTGGTTGTATATTGCTGAATGATTCTCAAAAAGCAGAAAACTATTTCGATACAAATTGGTTTTCGAGAATGAACACATGTTCTACTCGTGAATACATCCCGTTCGCAACTGCACAGCTTTTGAGCAGTTGGCGTCGGCAGCGGCTTAGCAACAAGGGCGACGTACACTCGAGTGTCACCAGGAAGATAGGGAGCGTCTATTACACGGTGGTGGAGCACCTTCTGATCTAACTTTCCTTAGTATGTATTTGTTATTGTTTTGCGTTGTAAGTGGTACACTGTGTATCATTCACGCTTAAAAGTTACGTCATTGATTGTAATTAGTTTTTTATTGAAGTTAAAATTTTGCTTGTTGACGAAGCATGGTGTAATGCTAGATAATAAATTGCATTTTACTGACACTAAGGGTGTTAGGTATTATTTCATATACGTATTATGCACATATAATTTTCTCCTTTACATAATTTAGTTTACGCAATTCTCTAATTAGTTTCAAGCTCGAGTTTGCCTCTGTTGTATGGAATAATCCTACGCTGACTGGCTGTAGCAGAATATAAAATATTGATCGTTTGCCAGTTTGCGTAACTATCTTTTCTTTCTTATTTTTATTTCGACATGTTTCTTTCTTTCTTTTATTTCGACATGTTTCTTAAATATGATTTGATTCTGAATTGTTTGAATTTTAGAACATTTCATTCTAGATGGAAAAATCTCATTGCTTTATTTCTTTGTAATGTTTTCAAGGGCAAAAAGGGAATTTCTATTCTGTTTATGGGCACTGTTGGTATTATTGTGCCTACAAGGCAAACGAGAATAACTTCCACTTTAAGTGAGCAGTGGACTAAGAAAATATTCTTTAGGTACATGCCCCATTGCTTCAATGGCCTATGTAAATAATTTGGGATTTTTAGAAAAAACAGTTTTACGTTTAAGCGCACTTCATCTGCAGTGGAACAGATTTTATTGTTTATTTTCAGCTTAATTTAGTTCGGTTTCAGTTTGGTGCTGATTAAAAAAACTGCTTTGGCTGTTTGCATTAAAGATTTTATTTTAGGATGTTTTCACTGAGTAGGTGACAGTTGGAAGTGCAAGTCTGTAAAATGAACAATCTGGATGGGACATAACTAGAGATTATGACTAAATAAGTACCTAGTAATTCTTAACTACGTAACTACCTAGATTGGCTGCGTAATTAACTAAATGACTCTCTAGGTAACTGTTTATTAAATGAACAGATTAATCATCCAATAACACACTAACCAACAAGCTAATTGGCTAATTAATAACCCATATAACTAAAGAATTAAGTCGCTAAATTATCTGTCAGCGCAATGAGTAACTAACCAGTAATCCTACTCTCTGTTTATCTAAGTAGATAATTATTTAGCTTAACAATAAGAACAATATGCAGATGTTGAAGATATTAGCATACTGGCGTTATACATCATCATGTTCTGAGAATAAGTTGCTAGGTAATGAGACAGCAAATTCAAAATCAGCTTAAAATTGCCGATTAATTTACATAAGCAATCTGAAGTGTACTAAGTCCTCCAATTATGTCAGTAACGAAGAAGGAATTGAAATCAAGAGAGCGTCAGTTAGTACAGCGGATACGTCTGAAGAGATTAATCTAGAATGAACGTATTTAAGGGTGTATGATTTAAAGTGCTTTTAAAATGACATACGGATTTCTTTTGATATTTTGTTGGCTCTATGTGGAAGTCTACTTGTGCAGTTAGGGACTCGATATTTTCACCTGAAGAATTCAATGCTTTGAAAACTGTCATAAATTTCAGCAGTTGATACAACTTCGTTGTTATTCTCACCAGTGAGAATCGATCCGCCGTTCCCAGGATTGTGAGGTGTGGCCCTGGTGTATGCGCCTGCGAGTTATATTAGCCAGTAGCACAACAGAAACGTTTGGGTTGCAGATAAGTTACGGCGCCTGCAGTGGTCAGAGTGGGGGAGTCTGTATCCTGAGGCATTGATAAAAATCACGTGTCCATTAGGGTGTAAGGCAGTACAAACTCACTGACAAATCTTTACCTGCCTGATGCAAATATAATGATATTTTTTTTTCTGAGGCCACTACGTGGTCCTGGTTTGCTATCGTCATCATCATCACTTCTTCGCCAAACTTCGTTTAACGCAGATCTGCAATATCCAAATAGAGATATCTGACATGCGGTTGGTCCAATCAACACGGCTTCACAATTACGCTTTTCATTTCACAAACTGTATGCAAAGAGCTGAAGTAAACCATTAGTTGTGTTTGTCGATGTTGGTCTTGTGAGTAGTAAACGCGGTGTGGATTTGCAGGTATATACCAGGAAGACACATCATGTCAGGGAGACTTAAATGGTCGACAGGCTTGCATGTAGGATGGAAGATCTGTGAAATTGACCCCCTGCATTTTGACGTGAAAATTTTTGACTGGAGAGTAGGCCTATATGTGAGATACAAACGTAGATGGTATAATATCATCGATGGATTTTCGAGAACCAGGATTCTAGCACTGGGACTGGATTTAAAGTTCCTCAGTACTTGTCTCAATGGAGGACTTTCATAAATGTGGGTAATTAATATCCGGGTTCGTTAGTAGCAGGGATTTCATTGACCTGCTGTCATTAGAAGATGCATTTTCACTTTTGGTTCCGAAGAACAGGCTTAGAAAGACGCTGTGTATTTGGAATTTGGGTGTCTGCTGTGGAGAGCCTGTTCCCACACCACGCCCCTCCGTCCTCCCACAGGAAAGACTCGTGCAGGGGGAAAGTAAAGTGGGCTCTGTGGTGTGTACCACTCGGTCTTTCATGACCATTGATAACACGCAATTTCTGTGTTCTCACAGTCAGGAATTATTAGTTTTCTGTGTGACTGACAGCTGCAGGTGGCATTGGAAGGCTCGTATTTTTTCCAAGGGTCAGCCTGTACTCGAAGAAACTGTGTGTTCAAGTAGTAAAATTTGAGGTTCTCACGGTGAGGGGTATGAAGATGGCTGAAGATTACTGTCTTCTGGGTTGTTGCGCCGTGTAGTGTGGTGGAAATTTACCAGCGTTTTAGAGGTCCTTCCTGCCTCCATCGTCAGAACTAATGGAGGCAGTAAGCACCTTTGAAAGTCGGCAAACTTCTACCAGACCACACGACGAAAAAGCCCAGAAGACAGCAATCTTCGTTTGTGTTTAAATATTTGCTTTATCAACTGCATATAAAACGAAGGTTAGTAATAATTTCAAAAGGGTGACTGGAATTATACTGAATGGAGAAATGGAAGGACTTAAAGAAGAATAAATGTAATGACATAAGAGGAAGAAGACATGAAAAACAATAAGAATAAAGTAGCATTAGAATGAAATAATAGCCTAACAAGGAAACTGGAATATAATATTATTTATAGTACTATTTAATGACGTTTTCAACTAAATACGCTACGTGTATCTGACGAGGAACTTCATAATTTGTGCCTTTCACAGTATCAAGAAGAAAGAGATGTGTGGGGCAGATGATAAGTTCCTACAGAAGTTAGTCGGAAGAGTAGACAAGAGCCCATTTAGGAGATCTAGACGAAGGTTGCATGATAATATTGAAAGGGATTTTAAAGAAATATGTTATGAGGTTGTGTAATGCGTAATGTTCGTAAAGAAATTCTGATTACTAAACTACTCGGTAATCTAAAAAAATATGACATCCCGTTAACGCAAACATAAGTCGATATTGTGAAAGTCGGGAAATACCCGTCCAAAGTAACTAAAAAAAACCTTGTTTCTTGTGCACTCGTTATCTTTGGCTTTAGTTTCGTAAGTTCAACAAATTTAAGGAATTGTTAAAAGTCAGTCAAGCTTCTGATCATTCTGCTTTGTATAACCCTTACTAGGCATTTGTCCTCCAGGAGATGGTGCAACTGCAGTTGTGCATGCCTGTCTAATCTGACTTGTGAAAAATTATAGCCAGCTAATTGTACAGGCCTACATGCGGAAGTCTGACAATTATATGTTTAGTATGATTCACTCGTGCCAGTGCTTATAACGGATTAGCTCTACTGCATATTTAATGAGAGTTATTAAGCGGCTGCATGATAAAACCAGATTCTGAAGTGACCTCCAGACAGAGTTGAATTGAGGGGCTTTCACGAACAGAGGTCACCAAGCCACAGGGTATCGTAACACGAGAGTTGGCAAGTGGCGGCGATTCACAGGTCTCATGAATTAGGCTTTAAGTTATGCTTTAGATCCATTGAGTGCCTATAAGTCTCACCTTCGAATGTGATCAATTCGCTATGGACGTTAATGACATTTGGTACTTCAAGCCGTTACTAAAATTTGATAAGGTGACAGAGATTGAGAAATATAAGCCACCAAATGTTCAGCAACATATAAGAATTTAAGACAACCATC
Source organism: Zootermopsis nevadensis (assembly GCF_977971745.1). Lineage (NCBI taxonomy): Eukaryota > Metazoa > Arthropoda > Insecta > Blattodea > Termopsidae > Zootermopsis > Zootermopsis nevadensis. The sequence continues at coordinate 14,425,651 of NW_028259154.1, read as the reverse complement.
TTCTACGGTTATGAAAAATGGACCACAAAGGTCAAGATGAATCCAAAATAAGAGTTGAGATGAAATAATGAGACGGGTCTCAGGATATAATGGAAATACCGTAAAAGGAAAGAAGACATGTTGGATTAACTGTCTAACAGCCTGTGTATTGGCAACATTTTTTTATTGGGGAAAGAACTGGGTTTGGCACGTTGACAGCATAGAGAGACCGATTGGAACAGGAAACAAAGGCTTAAGTTTGAAGAGACTGTGTGACAGCTGAGGTCGGAACGAGTTAACAAACTGTCCGAATTTTTGAGAGTCTGACAACGATGATGGTAAAGACTACTGGGGGTGATGGAAGAAACTGAAATTTTGTTGTCGGATGGACAGCGTGGGTAGTGTCCCAAATTCGTGTTTAGATTATGGAATAAATAAAGCCAGCTTTGTTTCAAATAACGTAATTCAGGTCCGTGAATATTTGTAAGAATTCACAAGTATTGTTTTCAGACACTTTGATGCAGTAATTATTTGTGGATATTCTGTCGACGGCAGAAGATATATAGTGTCGAATTGTATGCGATAATTACTACCCCAGTTGTGAGTTTATAAGTTTCATCATAGTTATTAGACACCATGATGAGTTAGTTACCTACATCTCCCGTCCTCATAATCTAGCTTCCTAAGAGACAGCTTCATATTACCCTTCAATGTCCCATTCGATCTTCCGAGTTGACATTTATCAACAGGTTTCGAGACCAAAATCTGGTATGCGTTCCTTATCTCCACCGTTGTAGAAATGATATAATATTTATTATTATAATTATTTCTCTACCAATAACAGCTGCAAAAACGTACGAAGAAAACGTATAGTAAGACAACATGTGCCTCTACCAGAACAAACAGATCAATTGTAGTAACAGAACGATGTTATATAATTCAGTATCCATGTATTCTACTCAAATAATGTCATACAATTCTCATAGCTCATCAAACATCTGCAACTAAAACCAACTTCAGAAATCAGTGATAAAAGATACCTACTCCATATTCCATACTCCATTTTGTCAAGGACAGTATCTCGTTACAGGGAAGATATTTTTTTCTACATAATCAACTCATCACACTATATTTACAATTGTTGTGTAAATATTTATTGTAATGAATTTGGCACAACCCGTTCCCATGTATCGAACTTATTTGTAATAACAGTAGTAATAATAACAATATTGATAATTATAATCATGTCTCTGAAAGTCACGCATTCCCCCTGTGGGACATGCAGCCTTGCTTTCACCATGTATGACGTACAAGCAGTCTCTTCCAATCGCAGACCTTGACCACATAAAAGGAACCAATCACATATCAGATTCCAAAGATGCGTGCTGCTTCAGCTGTCTTTTTTTTCTAGATCTCCTTCAATCCCTCGTTAACTAACCGTATTAATTTGCTGATTTATTTATGAGTTAAACACTGATTCATTCCCGGCTAGAGCCCTTACATTTTGGCTCAGATAGACTATGAAGCATTCAGTAGGCTTAACTGTAATGTTCAAATACATTAATGTCGTTTGTAACGTTACTTATATTTGGAAGGTTCTACTTTTGACCTGGTCTTGATTATAATGACATTGGACTGGGCAGACTGCGAAAAACGACCGAACCTCTCTGCCACACGACTGCTAGTAACCCGAGTTTTGAGTGATACCAATGCATATATACAACATTCTTTAACATCAATAAACTGTTATGTAATTTTTTTCACAGTATATTTGTGAGTTTCACATATATAAAAATAAACCAGTATTATTATAATACGATGTTACAGCACTAACCAACTGATCTTTGAAATGTAGACGTGTGTTCTCTTTGAGGTAAGAACTGTCATTTAAACGTTATTTAGGTTACCTTCACACTTTTTGGTTCGTTGGTTTGGACTTTAAAGGTGTATAGTTATTTAGAAAATTCGACCAAATGGGTCCCTGGTCATTAAAGCATGGTGCGTCCTCAGATTGAGGCTTCGTGATTTAAAGTTTGCTGCTTTATTGAACAGTCGCGAATCCTGGTCTAGAATTTAGGTCGTTCTGAAATTCACTATTATTAAATCCCCCCAACAAGCGCACCACAGATGTTAAGGAACTTTTTATTATTTTGTCGCTGTTGTGTTATGTAGTAAAATATTTCATTTATATTCCTCCAGTTTTAGTGGTATAGAGCAGCACTGCTAGTCACGCTGGTCAGTTCGCCGCGAATGTTAAATATGCCGTCGCTGACAGCCGTCAAGGCGTGGTTATGCGGAATTGGAAATGGTTATGAGCCTAACAACCCCTCACTGTAAAAAAGAACGCTTAAAAGACTAGTATGTTAACGGGTCTCAGAAAAATGTGTGAACTGGTTTCATCTGACTGAGGAAGGGACCCAGTGACATGATTCTGTGAACATGGTAATAAAACGTCTGGGTTCCATAATACGCGAATAATTTTATGATGAACTGAACCACTCGAGGAAAATTATTTGAAGTGTTGTACAGCTAAAATTTAATTAAAATCCCCATTCGAAGATTTTTTAATGCTATGATGTAATGTGTTGGATGTGTTATTCCTATGAGAAATTATGTATAGGAAGATTGGAATGTATTTAGAGAATGTGGATTAAATTCATCTGTTTCTTTGTACAGTAACGAACTCGCATGAGTGTGGTAATGAATTTTTGATTCGATAAAAGTTGGGGAATTTCGTCTTCTGAGATACTATTAGCTTCTAAAGGAAGTTTATTTTTCATGCATTATCCTAATTACTTGCTTAGTTATTATCAGAATATTTAAATGGCGCTGACGATTTGGTATATCTTGTACCAGAAATTTAGTTCATTGGTTCCGAAGGATGACTTGACTGGAAATTACAAAGCGAAATAGAATGACTAACTCAGAAAGTTCTGGTATTCAGTCAAGTCTGTTATTAGGGTGATTGCCATTATTATATGGAATAATGCTTAAAATGTAGTGTTTACTTTCACTTTTTTTGCCATTTGTGACAAACTGCCCATTGCAGACTCCCCACAGTGTCACATTCTGCTGATCGGTAGAGTCATAAAATGTTACACTCCTGGCGAGGTGTTGGCTGATCACCTGTCGCAAGTGCGTTAATCACTTTTCGTTACCTCGGGTAATATCGCCATCTGTCTTTTACTAAGCATCACGAACAAAGTGCGAGGGAGTGAAAGAGAACACGTGCTGTTGACTGAAGAGCGTGATGAAAGAACTTCTGCAATTACAGAAAATGAACTGTTAGGTTATGTACCGTTCGCTTAGTGACGTCATGATTCACGTCATCATAATATTGACAGTCTTAATGATTGATTTATACTCTTTGTCTGTTTTCAGTACCGTTGAAAAATGGCTTTATGGGACAGGAGCTGATAACATTTATGAAAATTTTTCTTGCGCCCAGAATAATTATTGTTGCTGTTTTGATTTGTATTTGTGACACTATTACAAATTGTTGTGATTGTGAAGTGGTAGGACAATTATGCGAGTATTACAGTAAAGGTGAAATAGACGATAGTGGCCTATTTCAGTGTACTTGATTAGTATTAACTTGCAAAAGTACGAGAAACATTAATCAGGTTAGTAGGTGTTCTGGCCGAGATTCGAAACAGATACCTATTGAATACAGATTTGAATAGTTGCCGATATACCTTCCTGTTCTATAATGTCTTTCGTGGCATCGGCTAAATTCTGTCGAGGATAGTGGAATGTTAAATATGAAGTGATAAAACTGGCGTTATTCAAAAGACATTATTACATATAAAAATTATATTTATTATTAAAGACGTTCTCATAGTTTTCGAGTGAGTATAATATTGATCTTCGAGGACACAGTTTTTTTTAAAATTGTAGGCCCTAATTGTTTGAAATTGTCAACGTTGTAAATGTAACTTATAGCTAGAAGCTGGACTTAAAACGGTAGTATTACGAAGCGTAGTTTTTTTAAACAGATCGAGAACTTGTACGTGCTGATTTAAAAAAAAACAGACCATATCAACATTAAATATTTATAAAGTTAATGATAAGTGTTCGGCGTTCACAGTAAATTAATTCTGAATAAATACTTTTCATTACAGGATTTTCACTGTAGTATCAGAAGCTGGCTTCTCAAGGTCGTGCTAAGATGTAAGTACACATTTTATTTTAATTATTTTACATGACGTGCTGGGTTAAATACGTTAAAGTATATTTACTTTACGTAACTGAGTATTCGCTGTTAAGTAATTGAGCCAAACTTTACCGTTTACGGAAGTCCATTTGTAAACACTGATTGAAATAATATGGATTCAACAAATAAGAGTAGTAGTACCAGTTTGTATGTTGAATATTTTATTTAAAAAAATAATTTATTTATATACGTATATTTCCGTGGTAACTGCTAATTTACTTACATACTTTGGAACATGAAAATTCACTACAGAGAATTTAATAAAAAGTCGATCTTTGCGTGTTCTTCTTTCGTTTACAATTGTAATGTAATATATACTAAACTTGTTCTGGTTTCTGCAGGAACAAGGTTCATAGCAGGCAGCCCCATAGAATTGTAGATACAGGCTGTTTTATAGACCTGGTTGAAATTTATGTTCTTGTAGATTGTGTATTTTGTGAAGTCATTGATTCTGGAGGTTCTATAGTTACCGTACCTGAAGTTTAGTGACCATTGCTACACCGGTGCATTGCATCAAAACTACAAAGGACAGAAATGCTTAATTTCGTCAAGTAAACTAGGAATAAACGAATGAATTTACTAAATATCTGTTGGTAGAACCCAAATGTTTAACATCGTTGCTGCTAAATATTGCCACCAGACACGATTCTAAGCCAGTTCTATCCGCCTCTTGTCCTCATGACCTTGCTCCCATCTCTTTCTCCGTCTTCCAAGTGGTCGTTTTCCAATCTGTCTTTCCACAAAGGTTATTATGGCGTGCACATATTTTATTGAGGTCACGCTCATGTTCATATCCGGCCGTGCAACAGGAAGGAGGGATCATACGAACTTCCGGTTTGTGTAAGAGTGGCTGGTGGGGAAGTCGATCCAAACGAACCAATAGGCGTGGTTGCTCGCCTCCCACACAGACCAATGGCAGCGCTGCTGGTGTCATAAGACGTCACTCCCTCACTGTGCTCATAGGCGCACGTGAAAACCATGTGAGTCCTCTTAATGAGGGGAAGGTCAGCGAGGTCACACGAGGTCGTGTTGTTCTGATATCATCGGGTCGTGACAAGTAAAACACTTCGTCCTTTTCCGTTACACATGTACAGTTATGTTATGACACTTTCATACGAATCATTTACAAAGATCACTAGCAACCTGGCGTCGAACTCTTGCTATTCAAGGAGAAATGTACACCGTGATTTTACTTACCAGTACCATTATAATCTCATGCAATGCGCCTTTGTTTGATGGTTTGCCATATGTCGTCAGTAAATTGAAAGTATTTTATGTATGTGTATGTCTTTGTAGAAAAATGGTATTAAGTAACTTATTATGAAATAATTAATTGTTTAAGAAACAGGAGAATTTCGATTTAAAATTAAATTTAGATAAATTTTCGTTTTCGTCAACAAGGCGGGCCGCGAGTACTTAAGAAAGTTTGAATGTGGCCCCATGTCTGAAAAGGAAGCGAACCTCTGCCTTTCGCAGTGTCCGGATAAAGATGTTTGTTGATCTTATTTACGTAGATGCTGTTGCACTTCTGGGCTTTGACGCTGTGTAAATTCTTGGGTTTCGGAGAAACACACTGCCTGATTCTGTGTTTGACGGCTTCAGACAGACAGCCAACAAGCGTGTTATTATTTTTCTAAAATAAATATTTGATTTTTTAACCAGGGTTGCTGGACTTAATTATTTGTTTTAACCTGGTATGTGACGTTTCTATGATGCCGTGTTATAAGAACATTAACAGAGGTTAGTGGCGACTATTTTAATACTTGTTTCAAACAGGAATGTCTTTCAAACGTATTTATAGGACATACATTTTCAAAAGGTTAGCAACAAAGATCTTTGATATGAACTGATATTGCAGTTTCTCACAATGGCGAGTAAAAGACGGCTGTGATATTACGCCACGTAGTCTGGTAGAAATTTACCGACGTTTCAGATTTGCTTGCTAGCTGCCTCTATCATCAGGCTGTTATCGACCTACTAAGAAAGAAATATATTGACCGAGATATTAAACTGTGTTTAAATTTTATTGCGTAAATGGTCTGGCAATATTAATATCCGTGGTCTCTATCGAAATATTAATAAGAAGTGCAGCCTTACTGTGAGAATTCCCACACTTGTTGAATTTTATTTCGTCATGTGAATGCAATCGTGGATCACAAAATTCGGTTCAGCCTCCAGCTTCGCAACTCCCGGATTCCACTGTAATGGGATGCTTCCAGCCTTGACATAGTCTATCTAGGTAGCAATTTTCACTCAGAATTGATCGAAACCTCTTCCCCCCCCCCCCCCCCCCCACGTCCATGAAAAATTCTTCGCCTTTAGATATTTCGTTAGATTTCGTTATTAGGCTAAGGATGCGCGAAATCTTTAACTCTAGAGAAGACGTTAAGTATTATTAGTTAGGAAAGACTGGAAGTGAATAACCGAATGGAGCAGAATCCATTCTAATAAGTTCATAGCCGTTAAGTGGAGAAATGTTTCGCATATTAAGAATTCCGAATGCTTATAACCGTGTTTGTAGTCGCGCGGTCTGAGGCGTCATGCTTCGGACTGGTGATACGGAATGCGCGATGGTTCGAGTGTATGGGACCGGTGCTAACCCATCATCGTGAGGAAATTGGGGAGCTACAATGAGTAGCGTAATCCGGTCAGGAAAACTAGCAATGGCTGGGTTTCGTCGTCACCAAATATCTGGTTGGATGATCGTTCACCTCTGCTTAGGCATGTGAACGTGAGGCCAGCAGTCAAGCTAGTCGGCTTTGGCTCTCTGGAGCTGTTACGCTACGGATTTAATTTAATTTAATTGTCATAACCGTGTTCACAAGAGCCCGCCACTGGAAACAGTCCTGAGCCAGATGAATCCAGGCCATATCTTCACATCTTACTTACTTCAGATATATTTTAGTATTAAATTCTATATTCGTATAGGTCTCCCGAATGGTAATTTTCCTTCGGAATTTCATGCTTAACCGTAACATATTTATGTGCCACAAATGCCTACCATATAATCCTCAGTTTCTGATGGGCATAATTATGTTTGGTTAAGAGCAGTTGAAACTCGTAATGTAATTTCTTCCAGCCTTTAATAGAAATATTCAGTTTCACATGGAGTAGGTTTCTCCTGCCACGCGAATTTCATATTCACGTGGTAGACTACAGTCCACTGTCGCAACGATGCTTTGACGACCGAATAATTACTGTATAAACATAAAAGGCTGCGTTCAAGGAATGTCAGTATGAAAATATATTTAAGTTAGTTAAGTTTAAAAGTTGCGGTTTGGTCTTTTGAACCAGTTTATTTGTGTTTATTAGCTGGAATGCACGAGTAATTCGTCTGACTGTCAGTAGATGGCAGTAAGGTAGACCCTGTCTGTTCTCTGACATTGTTGCAAGATATGATCTGACAATGAGCCGAAAAAACTTTTGTTCCTAATGGTGAGTGAGTTAGTGACATGGGATGAGTTGATGTGGTGTCAGTTGCTCCAGAATTTTACCTGTCCATCACGTCCCTAGCGACTGACATTTCGTATTCCTTTTTTAAAAAAATTAACAACCCGTCAAGACCCAATTTGATGATACCACGAAAATTAAGTTTCCCGAGTGATTGTCACTCGCTATGAAAAGTTGATCTCTGTGATTGCAGGCAGCGTGTTCTAATTCAAGCGTTTTTATAGTTGCAACATTGCTAGTTACTAGTCTACGGTCAGTGGCGTGCAGACATCAAATTATACGCTTTTGTATAATGGCTAAGCCACACCTTAGCCATGTTTCATAGTCCCTTCGGGATAATATTGCTTCTAGATTGCAGCCTGGCATGTTAAACAGACAATAAATCATGATTCAGTTGTTAGTTCCCGTCTTTATATGCTGTACGTTATTTCTGCTGACACTTCACTCATCATCTGGTGTGACAGCGCTGTTCCCGAAGATGCTGTGACAGTGCGAAACCGTGCTTTGTGATTCGATGTTGGCCTTCTGAAGTCTGGTTTGCCGGTCTCTTGTGTGGTGGCCTTCGACGGCTTTGCGTTCAATAATGGATAGAGATTCATGTACGAAATTTATTGACACTGTTGTCAGCAATCCTGCTTTATATACGGGATGTCGTCGGTTCCAATTACAACCTTTAAACTGTCTAGGATATTTTTATGAGGGGTTTTCTGACTTTATGAGCGTCTTGGCTTCTCATTTACTAGAGGCACTGGGTTTTAGTCATGCCCATGGGTCGACTGTACTTACTGAGGAATTTTGCGATTTTCCTGATTTCTAACTATATGAAAAGGAATGAAATGTGGCCCATAAACGTAGCCGGGAGGCGGATCGCCTGTAGGACCAATGGGACATCTGCAGTCTCCTTTAGAGGTTAAGATGATATGGTGTTGACAAATTGATAAGTGAAATTCTTATTCCAGAGGTACTCAGTTTGAATCCCGACTTGTATCTCAACTATCTTCAGTTCATGAATCATTCTGTAGTGATTAATTTTATGGTGATAACCTTGGTAGTAGATTTGGAACCGTAAAATTAGCGAATAACGTGTTTAAGCCTTTCCATGCTACAAAATACAAGTCAATCTATCTGGTCTATTAATGGGGATACCTAAGTGTTGTTTTCCCAAATTATCTCTTGACTGTAAAAGCCGATAGTTTATGACATTAAACTGTGGGAAATAATATATCTTATGGTAATATGCAAATTACACAAGGTATTCATTAAGGTCTAATAGGCATCGCGCTGCGTCAAAGTGATGAACGTTGCCGTCTTGTCAGATTAACTTGCTGTCTCGTGACGCAAAGTTAGTGTTGTTTTTTATGCAAGGATGTAACGGACTGTCACGAATTGTGTGATTTATCAGGAATACACCAAATGGTCACGAATTCTGATTGGTCGTAACGGTGTAAACATAATTATAGATTGTGGTGGCCATGAGTGGTCACCCTTACAACGTAGACCGTAACTAATTTTGCCACCGTGAAATGTATCGCATGACCTGCCGTGAAATCATATAGTCTGGTACAGGGTGAGAAAAATTTACTCGTATTGCCTATTCGATCCTTGAATTCTCTCTCTTACGGCAGTGGTTGACGCTCATAAACAAGTGAGGTACGTGTAGGAAATATTTAATAAGCTTTTTTGTCTTTTGTCTCAGTTTCAGATAAATTATGTTAGCAATAAGACTTGAGGGGTAAGAAGCCGACTGCTCTGGTTTGTGAAAAGATAGGTTTGTGTGAGAAACTGCAAGTGTTTTTCTCGTGATTCGTCCGTACGACTTAAACTTGATATTGCACGACGCGGTTAATAGTCGAGTCGTCTCGCTGCCACGGTTGGTTGCCTAGCAACGCCACAACAATCATCCGCTCATTGACGGCAGGACGTGCTGCTATTACACTGCCCGCACGATTCCTCTGGGCACAAAAAATTTCTTGTTTCGCCACTCGAAGCTTGCAAAACTGTTACATGCCACAGCCGACATTCTCGTGGAAATGTAGCGAACTTCTCTGTCCCCAAGAATATACTCGGCTAACAAATCTTTTGTAGGATTTGAGGTTTTCACGGCGGTGAGTCCGAAGATGGCTGTCTATAGTTTTGTGGTGCCGTGTAGACTGGTATAAGTTTACCAACGTTTCAGAGGTCATTGCTGCCTCCATCGTCAGGACGATGAGTGGGCAAACTTCTACCAGACTACTCGGCGCTACAATAAAGAAGACGGCCATCCTCACTTTTGTTTTTGTTGGAAACTATGTTATGTAAAAAGGAACGGAGAAAATATGAATTTCAGATGAAACGGCTTTCTCAATAGGGTTTCCTTTTGTTCGTGTTGTTTCGTTCTGTACCCTGCATCCTAGATTTGTTGAAAAGATTCTTGTTATGAATGGAAGAATTCAACCGTAAGCAACTGTTGTGCTGAATTTTAAATGGACTAATGGAAAAATAAAAGTGGAAACAAATAAATAAAGAAACAAATAGACAGGTATAAAGGAAAATAAGAACTGAAAATGTATTCTGTCCAGCAGCAACGTACTGTTCTTACATAGACCTTTACTGCATAAGTTTCTGACCCATTCGTAGGGCCATTCTGTTGCTACCGTGTTTACAAGATCCGCCTTTAGTCTCTATCATGAACCAGATGAATTCAGGCCGTGCCCTCCTACATACGCCTGAATTTATAATTTAAATTCTGTATGAATTTAACATTTCCACATGTGTGCTACATGCCCTGCCCTTCTTCTCTTCCTTAATTTGGTGACTGACATTCTCCTCAAAATCTTGCTCTCTGATATTCACACTTGGCTTCATATCCGATTTGACAAAAAAATATGGATATTAGGTTTAAATTTGAAAAGATTTCTGCATATGAAAAGAGACAAAAAACCCATATTGGCCTTCGTAGGATAATGTGGGACTTTCAACAGAGGACTGAATTGAATTGTATAAGCTCGGCTGCTTTCAAATAGAAGAAGAAGAAGACCAAGGAGGCGCTGGAACGTGTATTTTGAGGACGGTACAGACGAAAACTGATGATAATACAACGTCATTATCGTGCAGATCCGTTGTCCCCGGACAAAGTCTGTATCAAGGTCTGTTTGGTATCAGTGTGCACCTAAGTTAGTATGATCACGGTTTTTATCGCACAAATTTTCGTTAAAATTTAACGTCGGACCTATTTCCCTGTGTTAACCTCGTTATACAACGCAACTGATCTATCACTGTCAGCATAATATGGCAATCGTGCTAGTACGTGTGGGATGATGGAATTAGTGGAAGGACGCAGTGTTGGCAAGCCTGTTCTTAACAAGTATTTTGCCTGCAGTTAAGCAAGAAGTATCACAATTAAACTAGTAGGCATGTTATTGCAGTGGCAGTTTTGTTATACACGTGGTATGTTGCTATAGAAACCACAAATAAAATATTTGTATCATGGAAACAATGTTTATGTTTAGTATTTATCATTAATAAGATAAATGATTTATTCTCGTTTATGGATCATGAATTATTGTCTCATTATCTTACTTTATTTTTTACCGAGAATTCCAGTATATTATTTTGTATTGTTGATATTTATATGGGTACGGAAATTTATATTTCGCTGTAACTGAAGAACACTGGTTGAAGATTCTTAAAAAGACGGTACTGAGAAGAATATTTGGACCTAATAAATATAAATAAAATCAAAATTAAATTACACTGCAAGAAACTTCATAAATTGCACTATTTCAAATTTTAATACGGTAATAAAATTGACGAGAATGAGATGGACGGTTCGTGTAGAATTCATGGGAAGGTGATAATTAGTTGAAAAATTGATTTAGTAAATGTTATTAAAGTTTGATTTTATAAATGGTAAAATAAAAGACTGTTACTATTTCTACAACTGGACGGGAAAATACAGGAAGAGCTGGTGGATTGGATTCAACTGACTTGGGATAGGTCTATTTGTGTATGTAGAAACATTTTTAGAATGTTTATTTGAAGCTAATTTGTTTATCACCACAGAGTTTAAACATTTTATGAGTCCTAAATAAACGAAGAAAAATGGAAAAAGTGATTGAAAGAAACACACAGAAATAGTAATAAAGGAGGAACAGGGAAGGAATGAGAAGGAAATGTAATGTTAAGATGAAGATAAAGGAAATGGAAAGATGGAAAGTAGGAAGGGTGTTTGAAAGTTGAACGGGATATATACACAAAAGAAACAAATCACATGTGAGTGGAATAAAAAAAACTGGTACCGAAATGAAGGAAATAAAACAAAGAAGTAGGAGAAATAAATTCAGAGAATCAGTGCTTAGAAACACAAATAGTTCTGCATAAAAGATTAAGGATAATATATAGGCCCATTGTTCAATCATCAATCAAGTTAAAGCATGAACAAGCAGTTTGTGCTTCTAATCCTTTGACAAATCAGAACTTCCATCACAAAGTATGGTTTCTGGCTGGAGAGGGTTATCGGTGTGTTAATGCAAGTTTCTTGCTGCTACTCAGGTGTGCCTCTGTGGTGGATATTGCAGCATTTGCACTGCCGTATCGAAGACAGTCTGCCTTGATAAAGACGGCCCACTATTCAGCGAGGTTGTCATTTAATGGACCAGTTCTTGACCTACATTCATGGCAAGTGCTGCTAACGCAATGAATGTTATTGGTTCCCTCGGAACCGAGTTTGGCGTACTGTCTGCTTCTGATTAACATTCACGTTGAAGTCGGTTCCTTGGCGCGTCCTCAATTTGCTTACGAAAACTAAATTCAGGTATGAAGTATGAACAAGTAGTTGCAGACAACCGACAAAGGGTGGTTCTACATCTTGGGGATTGGATGTGAGGCCAACAATCCCTCGCCGTAAGAAATAAGTGTGTTACACATTGCCTCAGGAGGTCCCGAGGATCAAAACTTAATATTCGATAGCACGGTGTACAAATTTGCTAGTTGTATGAAAAGGAACTTCTTGAATGACCAATTAATTGTCAGCTGCGACTGATTATGCATCTGCATGTCACTTAAACGTTTTAAAGCACCCCCCTTACCATATTTTTTTTTATTTTGTTGTTTAGTTACTTGTTTATACACTTAATAACAACTTAACAATGAATATAAGTAGGGCCTGTGGTGGAATAAAATTAGCATACAGTGCAGTATGTTTAGAGAACAACTTATGCATTAATTAATTACGCTAACCAATTATTTAGTAGTGGAGAACCGCCCTGGAGGAGGGCCTAAGATGCTATCTCCAACCGACTGTCTGTACTTGATTGGCTCTGGGTGCTGTAACAGTACACTGTCATTATTTCGAATTTCTGGACGTCAGTCACACAACTCCTGTCTGGCTACGCTTGTATTTTGAATTATTTAACAATCCATTCCCCCTCTCCACCCTAGCTTCAATTGCTACTTGTCTCTTCTTCCAACAGACAAAAGGCGAACATGAAATTGCGAGATGCCAACTGATCCACCTGGTGTTGTAACTTCTACAGTGTTGCCAATAAATAAAGTTACAGCAGTTTTGACTTCGGGGTCAGTGATTTCCGTGCTGTTAATGTGATGGAAACCGTAACTGAAGTGAACCCTTTTCACAGGAGGAAATTACACATTGAGAAGCATTACAGTTTGTATTCTTCATTTGGTATTGTTAGGATGATTAAATTCTGAAGTATATAATGGGACGTATATGTAGTGCCGATGTGAGAAGTGCGTATAACATTTTGTCTGAAAACTTGAATCACTAGGGCGACCTGTGTAAATAGGTGGATAATATTAAAATTGATATGTCTGTTAGTGAATTAGTCCGTGTACTGATTTTGTCTTATGATTGGGTCTGATTGTGGGACTTATGAACATAATGGTTAAAGCATGTAATGTCAAGTTCTGAAGGAAAATTATGTTAACCTTTCTCAGACAAATCTTATTTTTAGAAGAAAGCATTTAGCAGCTTGGGGTTAAATATTTATATCAACATCAATCTGTATAACAAAAATTGTTCCATGCAACTAATTTTAAAATAATCTCATTCGCTTTATAAAACAGTAGGCTCTGCTGTTTGCAACTTTCTGTTCCGATTACTGAATTTTTGCTTTCATATTCTAAAGCTTAATTAGTTTTAAACCCTACAAAACGTTAGAGCTCAGTACGCGTTCAGAACGTACCTGGTTCAAAACGGAGCAGATGCACTGTATTGTATGAGTTTCTTCGCCGTCTCTTTCTTTTAATTGCGACGTCGAAGTTAGAATGAAATGTGTTTGTTACCCTAAATTCCAGCCAATTAATCAAGATCAAACAACAGAGCTGCAGGGCAATATTATAGCAACTAGTGTTGACCATGTCTCACTGTGGGGAGTTTGCTTGATTTCCGTGTGTAAGGTGTGTCAAAATATAGTTCACAGTGAAAAATGTTTAGCAAAGAATTAAACATTGGATCTGAGAAGTTATTAACCGAACTCAATTAGCAGATCCCGTTACATTATTTTAAGGTTGAAGAGCCTGTGTATTGCTCCTCTTATTGGCAAAATAAGAACATGACAATTTATTGATTTTTAATGAGTAATTCAGCACTAGAATGTCCTGTGTGCTACTAGATTATAAACAAAGGTATGAAATTGTTTAAATGTGTGAATTTTTAAAATGACAAATGTTTACCTTATAACTTGAAAAGAAGACAAATTTCCTAGATCTTTGAGCAAGTGGGAAGCCAGTGTTATTTTGTTTGATGTTGTGAATTTGATTAAATTGTTTTAGGACACCCTGCTATAGTGGGCTTTTGTAAATACGTAATGTTCTATAATATCTGGGAATTTTTTGATTGGTTGAAACTAACTGCTGCTAATGAACACCCTGTCGTGTGAGATTAATATATTACCGGGAGTTGGGATAGCTCAGAATAGTAACTAGGTTAAGGGTTGGACGTCCAGGGTTTGATGCTCGGCAGGGTAGTATTTTCTCTTTGCCACAACATCCACCCAGCCTCCTATAGAACTTGTACTAGGATAATTTCCTCGTGGATAAAGCGGACGAGGCGTAAAGCTAAGCACTCACCTTTAACCAGTACCGAAGTTAAGAATTCGTGGAGCTAGGGAGTATATAATGAACCCAATTGACCTGAGAACCAAATACTTAACCAAATCGTCCGCACCCGTTCCGGGTCACTGTCGCGGCTACGTGTCTTGTTCCAGCCATAACATAAATATAACAGCCCAGTGACGTAATTCTGTCAACTAGACAGGCGAACGACTTGACTGTTTGATGAGTATGCCTCGTGTTCTTAGCCAATAAATAGTTCTGCGGTTACTAGCCTTTTATGACCATTAAAAATACATTAAGCCGTCCCTCCCTCTCGGTGATCGAGCACAGAGACATGACTCTCGACTTTATAAACATTAGCTTTTACACGTGTGTCATGATGGGAGTTGGTTTAATAATATTTTTATTACATCAGACACAGGTATCTATTAAAAGTAATATGCTGAAATGAAAGGTTAAAACTTTTATAATAGATTCAGATCATTTAGCGGGGCTGTAGCATAGATGTGAAAGATGAGAAGTACACACAAAATATTGGTGGGGCACAAAATAAGGAAATAGGCCACTTAGGAAACCAAGATATAGGTTGGAGAATAATTTTAATATTAATCTCACAGGAATAGAACAGTGTGTTGCGAATTTTTTATAAGAATTTGCTTATTCTTACCTTATAGTTAGACAAAAAGCAATTATTATCTGTCATCATCGATAGTTTTATTTTACATGTGTAATGTTTTGTTTTCATATGCGTGCATTCTTATGGGAGAAGTATTTATATGTAGATACATATTTATGGCAACATATAGTTTCGTTTTCCCGTTTTGTCAAACGATATTTTGTGGTGTGCCGTCATGTGTCTTTGACAAATCAAAATGTGCCAAGAGCGAAATGGTTGCAGAACACTGGAATAGTGCATGGACAGGATTAAAATGGCTCACAATGGGGACCAATGGTCAGCTAGAGAGTAGGCTCTGTAATGAGCCTTAAAATACCTTAAACCGCTGGTAATATCTCGACTTCTTATAGAAGTTTCGTGTTTTCAAGGACTCTTCTTCATTGACGACTGTGAACTCTAAATTGATATCCTTACCAAACTCTTCAATCTTTTATGGTCTAGCTGATATCTGTTTCTGTAATCATAGGCCAATATATTTGTATACATTGGCAAACGTATGTCTGGGATACAATACTTGAAAATGAGAAATGTTTACCTTCTGATTATAAAGACAATTTTTATTATTACACGTTCGTTATTGAAAGTGAATAGAATTAACATAGATGTGGAACTGTGTAGACCAATATTCTTCCAGTTCTCATGACTCACTTCCGAAATCAACTAATTTCGATTTAAATTTGTAGGCTTTTGGGTAGTTTTCACTGAAGTTTTACGGTATAATTATTTTTCTTAAACGCATTTTTATAAGTGGGGTAGATTTCCACTCAAATAACTAGGTAACTGTTGTTTTCATATCTCTTCACGGAGACCGTATGTCCCGTGTGAGATTTTTCGTGGTTTTCTTCAACCCCCGGAAATAAATACCGGGTACAATACCATAAATTATGCCACAAGCTTCCATATTCTTTTTCTTTTATTATTCAGTTGTCATCTTAGTATTCTATGCTATATAACTTTAACTACGCTATTGGTAGCTTAAATAAAACGTACAAAGCCCGTTAAATATTCTGTGTCCTTAGCAGATGCAACTCGTAAATGGGCCCGTGATCCTGTTTTTGTTTCTGTCAGAAAGCGGCCATCGAACTAAATATCTATCTTCAATCTGTTCCCACTCATGAGTTTACATTTATCAGATGTTCAAAGACAATTTCTTTCTGTCAAGCTTCTAACGTCTCCATCTTTCCTGCGAACAAAAGAACGTCGACATAAAAATATAGTTCTTGAATCGATTAATCAAATAGGTCGAGCCATCTTATCCACACATTTTGTGTCCTTGTATTATGAAGGTTTGGGGTTCCATTACAGGTTAAGTCACTTCAGTAGCCTTGTACAACTTGTGGGTGTAATTAATATTGTCAGACATCTTGAAACAATCCTTGTGCTGTCTCTGATCACAGCGCTGTATTTGTTGTGCAGTGGTGCCACATTTCCGGAACACAGCAATTCTATAAATAACACGAGGACATTCGGCCCAGTTCCAAACAAATGAATTATCAATTTTTCACAGCTCTCTATATTGTATTGCCACTTGGTATTAGAAGGAGCTTCAGATGTTTAGGAGGAACTTACTGCCTCCATAATAAGAGTGGTGGTGGTAGTAATAATATATTGTCTTGTATTAGTAGCGATTGTGTGAGTAATAACTTGTACCATGAAGATTGATTAAGTAGGTTTCTCCAAATGTTGCATAGGCGTTATTTTCGATGCTACAGCTCAGAATACACTGCACTTCATATACGAAGATTTTACTGATTTAATTTTTCGTTCATTTCAATACACGCATATCTGTACATAGTTTGAAAAATCACAGCTGAGGGAGCTGGCTTCTCACAGCACAGACGCAGGATCAGTCCTATGTAACTTCAGGATTCGTGGTTGATGAAGATTTAGTGGAGCAGGTTTTTCTAGTCGTTCCATCATTGTTCCTTATTCTTTTATATCCGCCCCGTGAGAAGTTCGATAGCTCTGATCAACCAGCGTGTTATCACACCCTCATTCATTAGGCCAGGCCCTTCATCTGCAGTCTGGCACCCGAGTAATTTCGGAATGAAGGCAAGTGTTTATGTACACGTTGTAGCAAAATAAAGCCACACAAAATTGTTTTCGTGTTTGTAGGTACCCTGATGTTCATTTTATTGGATCTTTCGGCTAGTAAATCAAAATATTGTCTCAGAAGGCCGAAATTTTCTCAAGAGCCTGGGGCCTATGCTCTCTGATAATTGATAATAGATCGACATGAGGAGGATATTTATATCTTAAGCAGATAAAATATTAATGTTAGAATAGTGAAATGTAGGCGGTTCTAAAGGTGTGGGGTCCGCAGTGGCCGCGCGGTCGCTGGGACCGTGGGTTCGAATCCCACGCAAGACATGGATGTTTGTCCGCGTTTTTCTGTGTTGTGCTGTCCTGTGTACAGGTAGAGGCCTTGCGACGGAACGATCCCTCGTCCAAGGAGTCCTACCGAATGCCTATAGATGAAGCCAACGAAAAGTTGAGACCCGCAGTACTCAGGCACTTGAAGAACGGGTCGTTCCCAGTATCCCAATATCTAAAGGCGTACCTCTGGTACCGGAAACAAGTAATGCGTACAGATTTCGTGTGAGTAGTGTCTTGTAATCGAACGCTTGGAAGAACAAAGAAGTGATAGCCCTCCTAAGGAGACTGGTTGCAAACATGGCAATTGCAATTGGATCAGCATCGTGTCAGTAGCGGTTTTTGGAATTAATTGTGTTAAACCTTCGAGATCTGCTATCAGTCATTTTGATCAGGCACGCTGCTTTTATCCTCTGGTCTAATTATTTTCGTGCTGTCTGCCAGATATTTCAGTTAGATTCACTGGTTCTTCTTGATCGTATTTACTTTGTGATAATATTTTGAAACGTAAGTGAAATACGCTTGCTTAGCAGTCACTAACTAACTAACTAACTAGATGGCTTTCCGAACCCGAGGGTTCATCACCGAATTAACCAAAGCCCTCCACCGGACCCT
Organism: Zootermopsis nevadensis; assembly: GCF_977971745.1. Classification (NCBI taxonomy): domain Eukaryota; kingdom Metazoa; phylum Arthropoda; class Insecta; order Blattodea; family Termopsidae; genus Zootermopsis; species Zootermopsis nevadensis. The sequence continues at coordinate 14,407,292 of NW_028259154.1, read as the reverse complement.
GTCCTGGGCCAACAAAATCCAGTTTCCTTCAACTCCTATCTCTCATAGATCCCGCCTGACATTATCCTCCCATCTACGTCTAGGGCTTAGCAGTCACCGGACATTTAAAACTAAAGTTTCGTGCATTCTCACTTTCTTCGTATCATGTAAGTGAGTCAATAGAATACGGTCTGTGATACTATGAATTTTAACCTGAAAGTTGTGTGTTTGTATATATAGAGGAACAGGACGACCCAAAACAATATGCAGAGATTAGTTCAATTGAAGGATGATACGGTCTTTGAGGAAGAAGTTTTTTTAATGAAACCGCAGTAAGATGTACATTTCGGACAACGTTCAGCGCGAATGCAGACTTTACTGTTTTGTGAATCCCCAGAGGCAAGTACTGAGTCGGTAGGGAAATTTATTATTACGTTGAGTTGTAACTCCTCCACTATAAGTCCTGGTCCCCTGAAGCCATTTTGTCTAGCTGCCAGTAATGCCGGTTAGAGTGTGCGTGATCAAGCATTCAATCTAAGCATGTACAAATGTAAGCAATAGATTGGTCTCTGAAATTATTATTATTATTTTATGTAAGCAGTGACGTATTGAGGCCGTTGCTAAATTGTAGCCTGCATATATTTCAGGTCAGTGTCATCAACCGAGCAAATTCGTAGACTTGAATCGAGTCCTCGTTTAAATATTTCACAAGAGTGAAAAACTGTTCTCCATAACGCATTATCGACAAGGTTTGCACAGCGGTATCTCATCTCACCTGTGTTTGAAAGGTACTCGATTTGTGTCTGGCCAAATGAATCACTACCCTGAGTGATTGTTATAATATTTTCCTCAGTTGATCTCGCAGAATGCTAGAATAATTTAAATTTGTTACTGCCGATTTATTTATAATCCTTCTGCATCTGTCTTGTATATTATAATTTCTTTCTGTTACGTAATAACTACAATTGAAGGAGATTTTAAATAATAATCATAATTTAAAGCGCAGTTTCTGTGATTCTTACCGAAATATTGTACAGAAAACATTAATTTGTAATCTTATTTATCAATATTAAAATTCTTTTTGAAATGATGGATATTTGTAGCGATATATAAGAAAAAGCCAGAAATATGGAAGAAAATTAATGTATCTCGAGGGAAAAGCAATAGTAGAGTTACCAATATGGTTCTGTCCGCATCTGTCTTGTACTCATATTGTTGTTTGGATCAGAATTCTGGGCCCTAAGAAGCGTATTGAAACGACAGAGGTGAGTTTACTGAGCCTTCGTTGATTCTAGAACTATTCATTTTTGGAATCATAGGAAGCAACATAGGCCTATTCTACGTAAAATTATATAACTATCACACTAATTTGTTTTAACGTGTAGGCCTAACATTGCCCAAGTGGGAAAAATAAATTATCTGTAAGATAATTACGTAACAAATGATAGAAAAAGAAGCTGTAGTGATAAATTCCGATAATAACTCTTCTGGTCAGAACATGTTAATTCGGCCCTGCGTCAACTGTGGGAATTTTGTAGTTCCGAATGTGGTAAGATGTATGATTAACCCAGTGCAATCTAAATTACTCAGGCGGGAGTTGTCGTGGCCTGTCTCAGGGCACTGTTCAGGTATTAATATGGGAGGGTAGGACAAAGACGCGAGAAATTGATTGAAGGTACCCAAACCCTGACCGAGGGTCAAACCCGGAATCATTAGGATATAAACCAGTCACTGTTCCGCCTATTTTAGTCTTTCGTTATATAATGTCGTTTTTTTAACTGCAGTGTTTGACGTGTCTTTCCAGATGTAAGTATATTGTTTCTTAGGCTATATAACAATCTTTCTGAACTTCAGTGGTGAGGTGGAAACATTGACAGGTTAAAGATTTGGAAGAAGACTATCGTTTGCTATGTTAAGGAACAATCTGGCATTTGCTTAGAAATTGTGGGGAAAACCATATGAAGCCAAGATTCCAACCGGACACCTCAGCATTGTAAGTGTAGAGCGTTAGATGCATACCAGTTATGTAATCGGGAGACATTAGTGACACTGTCTAGACAGTGAAAATGATGAGAAGGGGAATAATCAGTTGGTCAGGAAGGACAGTCAAGTAATACGCCGAGTAACATTCAGTGTGGTCCATGACCGCAAGTGACTTACAGCCAGGGTTCTCTGTGAAGATAGTCGTACACTGCAAGGCACTTTAATCCACGCGAAAGAAGGTGGAGAATAATCTGCTGTAATTCTGAAACAAGCTGAAACTAGGTGTGAACTTGACAAACCGGGTTCAGGTGTCGGTCCTCTAGGTTAGGCAAGAAGTATGTTCCTTCTCTTGACTTCAGGAGTTCATAATTAAAGTCACCAAGTACCTGACCGAACATCTGTAAATATAAAAGAGATAAACCAACTGCATGGAGCAGAATACGTTTAGAGAATACGATAAGAGCCCATCTGGTAAAAAGATACCCAGCTTTTAAAGAACCTGAATGCTCACAACATACTCCCAAAAAAATCCGTCCACATATATGGCTGGTTCCACCGTATAGAAACATGCTGGCTCTTTTACTGCGAAGGGTGGATCTCCCTGCGCCCAACCCCCAAGTTGACCACCCCTTACCGCCCTTCAGCGAATATTTATTCCATATATCCACACCTACCCTCCATATCTAGAGGTCGTCTCTTCCATCTGTACATGAGGACGCGACGTGCTGTGTTCTTAAAGGGTCCAGTCGTCAGCCAACTCTCTGTCGCTAACAGCCAACAAATCTTAAGCAGTTATACTTACGCTTTATCGTATGGAAACAGGATATTTATATGCCTGAACTACCGTAGTGGTGGCCGGAATTTAATAAGCAAGTACCTGACTGACTTACGTGCTAAGTAGCCCTATGGAATAAGACTTTCTTAATTAGTGGCTCTACAGTCTGGCCACCTCACAAGTGGGAGGTTTCTTGATCTATAGATATTCGGTAGGACTCCTCGGACGAGTGATCAGCCCGTCGCAAGGCCTCTACCTGTACACAGGACAGCACAACACAGAAAAACGTGGACAAACATCGATGTCTTGCGGGATTCGAAGAAACTATCCCAGTGTCCGAACAGTGAAGGCCGTGCGACCACTGTTACAGGTGTGAGGCAAGCTACATAAATACATGTGCCCAGTTAAACTAGCAATATAAACGACAGTTGAATTTCCAACTTTCAGTTAAGAGACAGTCGGGTTTGTGTTTATCTTTAGCCCACTGCTCTATAAACACTTTCCGGTCTATCTAATAAAATGAATTTACCACTTCCAGTCTCAGTACTGCCTAAAGCCGGTTCTGCATAACGTTCCTTTAAGATATAACTACTTTTTTATATACCCGGTCACTTCATATCCGGATCCGTGCCGACAGCGAGGATAGACGATCCTCCTCGAACAGAAATTCTAACTGAACGTGTTGTAATGCAGATGAAATCGTTATGTTGTCTGCAGCAATTAGTATCTTCTTGAAGGAAGTTTATTTTCAAGTGGTTTACTGATGTGATGGTAGACCGGTAACGTGTTTTGTCTACATCTAACTCTTGTAGCGCTATTCCTGGAGAAGTTATTTTACTAGGTTGCACTTGGCTGGGGATAAGGACCGGTGGCAGGCTTCTTTGAATATGGTGATGAAACTCAGGTTTCGATAAAAGACGGGAAATTCCTTTACTAGCTGAGAAACTGGCAGTAATCCAAAATAGCATTCCTCTCCGTGGAGTTTTATATGAAGAATTTACCGAAGCGCTGAAAGCAATTTTCTGTTACGTTACTGAATGGTTAAGATAATTGTTTATGTTTTTGCAACACACTGCATTTCAGCTCCGTTTATGAAACTTAGGCAAGACACTGGGACCTTGTGACTGTAATTACTTACGTAAGAGAACATCGGAATGCAGAATGGAACGATGCGTTTCGCCCCCCAAGCGACAGACGTCCATGTTTGGGTGATAATCACTGGCCATGAGTGCTACGGGCATCTGTCATTAAAAATCGCGTGCTCGCGCCCGTTTCGATTCTTGTGTGATTTTTCAATTATAGTCGACTAACTTTGATTTTTTTACTTACAAATGACAGTGAAATAGGCGTGCAGGTTAGAGTGGCGGTAATTTTTCAGACATGTCCTTAAGGCAACTGGTTCAAACCTCGGTCGGTTTACTGGCTATTCCAAGATTTGTCATCGTTATTCTCAGTCTTTCAAAGCCAACATTAAAATACTTCGTTCAAATAGCCTACGATCGACTGATTCTTACTTATTCTTCATTCTTGATTACCTTTTAATACCATTAGATACAGAAAAACACTCTAGCTGAAACGACGTTGTTAAATAACTCCGACTGGGGATATTACTAAAATCTGGCTAAGTCAAATTTCATGTTCTCACGAAATTGACAGTTTTGTGGGATGTTGCATTGTGTAGTCTCATAGAATTTGACCAACGTTTCGGGAGTGCTTATCACCTCCATCATCAGGGTGTTGAGGTCAACGTCTAGGAAACTGTACAGCACAATATGCCAGGAGAGTGTCATCTTCCTAACCCGGATGAGTTATTTTGTCCTTATTTCCCTCTTTTTGTCAGTTCTTTCATGCAGTTATTAAGACATCATCTTAAAACAGACAGATTTTCGCCACATGATCTCATTATTTGATACAGCGAAGTCAAATAATAGAAATATCAAGTACAAATATATAGAAAGTCTCTGCAACGTGCTTCAGCGTTCATATTAAAAGAATTGAACGCATAAATTTGTTCCAGTGTCTAGGCACCTCGCCATAAATGCGTATGTGAAGACCTACGTATTCTTGGCTTCGACCCTATGTTATAGACGAGTAACCTTTTTTATACACCTTTACCACGTAGGATGTACCGTGGTATTGACTGGTTCGAGTCCCGAAAAACACGCACGCTCTGGAAATGATAAGGAAATTTCTGCCTGTGCAGGTAATCGAAACCTGCTCCTACAGCCGAAAACCAGTCACTTCTGCTGACTGAGCTGTCACGCCTCACGTTTTAACAATTTAGTTGTTTGTCACATTAGCAAAGTTTTGTTTTTCTTCAGAGGTAAGACATGTGTAATATCCATGATGGATTTGTCATGTCTAAACCATTGACTTTTGATACATGGGTAAAAGTCTTTTACCTAGATGACCAACTACGTCCATGTTAAAAGAACTGGAAGCTTGTAAGTTGGAATGTTTTTAGAATAATCCAAAATCGACATGCAATTAATTATACTCGTGACTAAACATCTCATATAGATTATTATCTTAGTTTTGTTAAGATTATATTTCCAACACTTTAAAATATACTTTATATTTTTAATGTTATGTACACAATTCGTGCGAAACTTTGCTTATTTGCATAAAGTCGCACAAAAAGGATAATCTGCAGTTATTTAAAACAAATTTAATTGAATTAAACTTTATGGAAGCAATCTACCACCACAGTGTAAATTTTTACAGTTTCTTTCATCTCTTCTATACGTGCTACGTTTCTTGCCCATCTTATCCTCCTTCATTTGACCACACTAATGGTATTTGGTGAAGGGTGTAGACTATGAAGGTCCCGAATACGTAATTTTATCCATACTCCCTTTACTTCTTTTCTCTCGGGCCTAAATATTCTCCTCAGCATTCTCGACCGATGTTCTTCCGTCAGGGTAAGAGACAAAGCTTAGCACACACACACAAAAATAAAAACATGCTCGGGTTCGCAAGAATCTGCTGAATCTGGAACTAAGAAAACACGTTCCATTTTTATACCTTCTGAAAAGAAACTTCACTTGACCTTTTAATAATGCAGCGAAAGATTAAAACAGGCCATTATTTACTTAACGAAGTGTACTAATTAAATTTAAGAGAGGGTTTTCAAAACGTATTTTGAAAGACCATAGTTATTTGGTAAATTGCACGATAAATAATTAATTTTCTAATTCACTAAATATCAGATTAGCTTAAACTTGTAATCTCACAGCATTAAGAGTTAAAAAACACACACTCACAAAGAAGGCGATTAAAACAACGAGAATAGGTTATTGTAACTCAGGATAAGGTTTTGTGAAGGTCTGTTGTCAACGCGGTGATGAATATTTTGGTTCCATGAAAGATGGTGATACCTTTGGGCAGCTCGGCGACTGTCAGTTTCTGCTGTATGGAGATAGTTAATATAAAGTGTAGAGGTAATTGAGTATATTATTATTGTTGTTATTATTACTATTATATTTTATCCTGTACTGTTGTCATTGTTTGGCTGTTATTTGGCTGTTGCCAAGCTCTTATATAAATAAATTGAATTGAATTATTATGTACTGTGACTGAGTAAGTTTTTGGCAGGAATATTTGGTGACCTATTTCGAATTATTTTGGCTGTTCCCAACATAACCTTACCAATAGAATCTGAGGGAAGCTCAAGTTAGATTTCCGTTTTATCAGCTGAGATTTCCGTTTTGTACCTGGGTAGATATGTTAACGGTCAGTCAAACTATTCCGCTGAAGTTCTGTGCAGATTTAGTGTAATAACATGCGAGTTGTACATTTTACTCAATTTATTTCTAATGGCCAACTCTTGATAGTAAATCGTTCAGACAGCATTTAATGTGAACTTCCATTCGTCATACATATTATAGCCGGTTCTAATATGAGTAACATATACAGAATGTATGTAGTTCGTATAAAGAGAGCAGTTTTAACCATAGATAGCTGTAGGCTAGTATAACATGAATTTATGATCGTCTGAACTCTGAAACACAGTGTTTTGTACGCTGTTTGCAAATGTTATGTTCGTAAAGTTGTCATTATGTCACGTTCGCCAACTTTATTGATTCTCGTCAATAGATAAATATCTGACGGCTAAAAAATGTAACTAGTCCAAAGAACACGGTCTTTCTTAAGGCTAATAGTCGCTTAGCTTGTCAGTAAATTGCATGCTTTTTAGTGAAACCCTAAGTATCTTCAACGTCTTTACAAGTCGGGTTACTGGATGCTGTCCTGCGTGCAGTCCACACATCGATATAATATTTCTTTTAGCGCAGTGTCAGTATTAGACTACGTACGTCAGCGTTTTGGAGGAACGTTTTGCTTCAAGCTTCAGAACTAACGTGTGTAGTACAACTTAATCCTGGGGGTAGTATGTTTCTTCTAACGTTTGGCACAACGCAACAAAAGAGACAACCATCTACAGTCATGAATACTTCTGTTAATAAAATTGTTTCCTCTTTCAAGTGTTCTCTTCCAATTGATTTTTCCGACCAAATATTTTTACTACTTTTCCGTTTACCCGTGCGTGGTATATGCCACACTGATAATATTTGTAGAGACAAATATATAAAACTTCTCATTATGCAGTTCTATCTAGCTGCCTGTCGCTTGTCCCATGGGTCCAGACACTTTTCTCAGCTATATGTTCTGAAATACCCTCAATCTCTGATCTTGACTTCCGGTGAAAAACCAAATGTTCACTCACAACAGTTAATGTCCAGTTTCATTTAGTGTTTTGACTTTTAGAAAAAAAAGTGAGAAGCATTCAACCAATTCAGTATTATTTTAACTTATTCGTGAATATAATTTCGTTTCTGTAATGACAGAATAGGTAAGCGATCAAATGTATTGCATCACGTTATTTAAAATGTTTTCAAAGTTCATTTCTCCTTCTTTTATGTCTTGTATGTAATATAACTTGAGAACTGCTCTCTAATGTTACGAAATTGAAGGTAGGGACAGACGGTCGATTTTATCATCAATAATACGTTGAAACTACTGAGCTTGTTGTATTGTGGGGGATCTGTGGGGCGTTGTTCGCGATTCTAGAAACAGCCACCTGGTGGGCCAAACTGAACATGCGCGAGGACCTACAAATGTTGCCATGAATTATATTTTATACATATCTATTTCAATTATCTCTTTTGCCCTGTATCAACATTCGAAACACAATACTGGGAATGAAAAACGGACAAAAGAAAAGAGTATTGTTGCTTGTGAAGAATGGAGCACTCGCCAAAAGTAGCCTACTCGGATAGAATCTGAGTAGTTTTTATCTGAATAACCAGCGAAGCGTTTAGGTAGGTGGAATGACTATTGTAGACGAAGATCTAAAATACCTAATTTTTGTCTAATAAAAAATATAAAATATCACTCTTCTGTATATTCACCCTAAGTTCTAAATAATCTAATCTATATTCACAGTGTATTGTAAATAAAAATGTAAATGTATGCAGGTGTCCAAAAATTCTGTACTTATTTGGGACATATGATTTCCAGTGTCTGTATTCCGTTGATGATATAATCATGTAATATTAAGCATAGGTCGCAAGAAACCTCATTTGTATAGTCTTCAGTCTTTCGGCATTTCTTTTACTGAATATCTTATCCTCACTATGATATTTTATAGTTAGTTTTGCTGTGATGTTAAGTATTCGTGTTCTTGTTTCTCTAAAAGCTTGCCAATTTTTTTGTATTGATATAATTCACTTTGTTGTAAAATTGCACTTTTATTTCCATAAGTATTTTGTGGTCCGATAAAGGTAATCGGAATGCTTAAATACTTGTTTGAAAATTGTGTTGTCTAAGAAATTTTGTATGCTTTGAATATTGCTTTGGCAGATCCTCATAGATTTCGTTTGTCTTGTATTAATTTTAGATTAACGTGCAAGTGACGTTTAATAAACAGCATTAAAGAAACCAATGATCATATTTTCCAAAGTGAAGGTTCTTCAATTTCCTGAAGTTAGGTATTATGAAAGTAACAGGTGATTTCTCTTCTTCACATAGACTTCGATCTGCGGACCTCTGAATCCAAGGCGTGAACTATGAAACTCTGATGTTTATTGCTGAAACGTTTTGGGACCTGATTGGCTGATGAGGTTAGAGTGTGAAGGTTCTCTGGGGCGTGCGCTGTCTGCCATGTTGTCAGATGTAAGTTACATTAACGTCAGGCTAATAAGCATAGTAACGGTTCCTGTTTCTACTGCTGAAATATTTATAGCACAGGATGTTCTGTAGAATGTATTGTTACGAGATATACAGTACGCACAAAAATGTAACAATCTCTTCTGAAACCTTAGACACAGAAACTGCGGCATGGGCTTAAGGGATTAAAATAATTAGGGTGTTTGAGAACAGGATACTGAGGAAAATATTTGTATGTAAGAGGGAGTAGGCAAAATGAAGAGAGAGAACGTTAATTTTTACTCTTTATCATGTATGGACTGAATTAAGCTGGCTCATATTAGGGTCTTGTGGTAAATTCTTGTGAACACCCGGTAATGAATTGTCGTGTAATGAAAGGTGGGCATATTCTTAACCAAGTGTGAGTCTGTGAGCTTGCTAAGAAGGTGTAAAATACTCGGTTCCGTAAAAGGTAGGGATTTTTTTGACTGGATAAAATATCTTCACAATATGTATTGTGCTTTATTAAGTTAGTTACGTAAATATTTGTTTATAATTCTGTAGACTAATTTGCAGTACTACATAATATGTTTACGTTCATAAACCTTTTATCATGAGCCCCCCCCCCCCCCCGAGTTTCTATTCTGCCTTGACATTATGAAGTTTATTTAAGACATGACTACTGTGCATATAATAGAAGGTTTTGATATCACACTTACCTTGAATTTATATATATCGTCGTAATGTAAGTAATCATTTGGTGTTGAATCTTTCTTCTGTTACTGTTACAAGCAGTTCTGCAGATGGTCTAGAAATTATCTGCTGTTACACGTCTCAAAAGTCCAACTTAAAAGTTGCTAATCTTTATCATGATTTAGAAATATTATCCCAGTTCTTACAATAACATTTCCTCGTATTGGTATTCTGCACTATACGCATTTTGGTCCTGTGTCGCTCTGAGACGTGTTTTCCGGGCGACTGTTTCCCGCTGGGTCCTCTAGCAGCAACAATAAGCAAGGTCGCCCTCTTCTGTAAAAAATGAATCACGAATACAACCGTTAGAACCTTCTTCTTGTTCATCTTTTCATATCTTGCTTTCTTTTGTTTTCTTTTGGATATTAAACCTGATGCCTCGTGACTGCTGCACCTCCACACTGCAGTAACTGCATTCACTGCATAATATACGAACACGACATCTCTAGCTTTGGGCCATTTTGAAAGTCTAATGAAGATCTCCATGTCGACCTCCGGAAAAACTATGCTAATCATTACAAACACATTCTGCAGATAAGAATTTAACGTTTTCATTTCAAGTGTGCGTTTGAAATCTCTTGTAAAGCGTACTTTGTTTCTTTTCTAAGGAACATTAGGGATTTCAAAATATGTAAACAGTTTAGTACTTACTTCAGAATTCTTTCTGCTCTGATGCGATTTTAATTAGAAGCACAGAAGCTATTCAGAGACAAATAATAGGACTAGGTTTTATTTTTAAAATTCAGTGTATTGAACATTAATGACAAGAATTTACGTTGTTTTAACGTTGTTGCATATATCGGCGTACAAAATGTATCCCATGATAGGTTAACTCCCAAATATTCCTCCGAAACGTATCTACGTGCAAGTCCGTAAGGAGTTACAATTCACAACACCAACATCGATATTTGGCCTATTCGCCGGTTTATTTGAGGAACCAAACAGTGTTAAGCTTACGTTTATCTCGTGACGATTATTTTTCCGTCAGGCGACGTAAATGTAAAGAAGTTATACAATTTACTTGTCGCTATAAACTGCATTAAGATAATAAAATTGTGTTTAAATTGTCGCTGCTGGAGGTCAATTTATAACCTTGGCGTCAAATGTTGAAAGTTTACAAGCGTTTTTTGAAACACTGCAGTTGCCCACCATTTCATATTTTGCCAGAAGATGGAAACTCTATAGGAACGTTGCAAAACCTTAAAGAAACTCGACGCTGCTTGACCCCTGAAACCGGAGTTATACAGTAAAATGCCCTTATAAATCCTTTAAAGTTTAAATCGAAATGAGGTTTTCCTTAACTGTTGTATTTTAACAGTTAGTAGCTGTGTGTAAGAATCCGTACATTTTAATTTGGAAATAAAATGTTAATTTTCTTCAGCACCGTGATTCTTTCTGATGCATATGAACCCTGTTTTATATTAATAATATTATTTACTATTAATAATGTTACTTTTAATATTAACATCCTATCTGTTTTAATCGGCTGCCAATCGTGGAGGATCCCATAAATACGGTTTATTTGTCTTTTGGAGTAGAATTGCCGGGAAATATACGTTCAGTAAGCGTATGATGATATAGTTGAAGCGTTCTGTTAACACTGGACAGTGATTAGTGTTAAGCAAGTTGTTGCAACCCTCGGCGCATTGTGTTCTAGATTTATTATAAAGTTAAAGTCGCCTTAACTATGCCTTAATATATCTTTAATAGAATCTTTAATTACATTGAATTGTTTTAATCTTTCTGTGTTGTAACGGTGTTCATTTTATGGTATGAGAGATCATGTGTTGTAATTATACTGCTCATCCTTATTTCACTGTCAAATGCCGCGTTGAATTGCATCATAAAGTGGATTGTTTCCTTCATCGCATTCCAGAAAGGTTACGGAAGTCTGACGTGCCATTGTAAGAGTCAGAGTTCCCAAGATAATATTTGAACCCCAGTGGAATTTAGGGAATTATATAAAAGAGCTTGTACATGCCCAATAAAATTCCTAAAAGCATTGTTATTTTGGTAATTTTTAAATCTCGTTGTTTCAGACAGGAATTTAAGCATTCTAAAAATTATATTTTCTGAACTACTTTTCTGAATTTAAATACGTTTTTTGTTGAATTTATTTAAGAAACATATCTGTTTTTTTCAAAATCAATTACAATACACATCCCGTAATATACCGTCAAATGTCTTCCACTATATTTCGTAAAATGAACACCACAAATAAAAGTTCTAAGCTTGTAGACCTATTTTATTCTCTGTGACTAAATTTATAGGATCTATTTTGGAAAAAAAACTTATTTCGGTTTGATGTTTGTATAAAGTAAATGATCATGTTGGGCCTCTTCAGGGTAAAATAAAATTATTTTCTGTTACAATTTTTTTTCTATAAGGAGATTAAACGCCACTGTGGTCTAGCGGTCAGAACGCTGCCCTTGTAATCCTGGGGGTCTCGGGTTCGATTCCCAGCGGTGCCCGAATTTATAACTTGTGTTGGGCAAGACCGTGGTCTAGGCAACACGGAGTTTTCCTCCGGGGACTTCCCCGGTTTCTCTGTGGCATCCCAACAATTACTCCATTCACACACAAGAAGGCAATGGCAAACCACTTCTGGATCATCTGCCAAGAACGTATATGAACAGGTCCCAGTCCGAGAAAAGGATGGAAGGATCCTGTTCATATGGACCTGTCGTCAGACAGAACACTAAATAAATAAAATAAATATAAATAAGGAGATTGAATGCATTGGCAGAAGAAAGTAAAAGCACGCACTTCACCATTCTAATTTAATTTTATACTAGGAATAGATGAACTCTGAAAGACGAGTAGAAACGGCAGATAATATAAATCCGTCTCGTGTCCTCGAGAGTCGAAGGTGCAGAAACTTGGTTGCATTTGGAATGACTTTATTACGCAAAGATAGGCGTGCAGCAAATTCACTTTTTAACTGTTGTGTTTGGAGGCCTTGTCATAGCTCAGGCGGTTAGCCGCCGCCCTCTCACCGCGGATGCCCGAGCTCATGTCCAGGTCAGATTGTACGAGGTTTGAGTGAAGAAATTGTTACTGGGAAACGTCTACCTTTGAGTCCTTTGGTTTTCCCCTTTCACTATCAATCTACCGCTTATCCATATTCATTCATATATTATCAGGAAGGTGGACAAAGGACCCGTTGGCGGCCCAGTTCCACAGAGACTAGTTTCACCTCACCACAGCTCAAATTTAACAGCAGTTGTGTTTGGAACTGAACACGAAATTCGATTCTCGACTCTCAGCGTACGAGGTCATGTAATGTTGGTTATAATTGGCTAAAACTTTCGTCCTCGTTTTAAAGGTCGTAAAGCTAACGTAATTAGTAAGACTATTTGTTGACGTATGCCCATATTACCAAGGAAGGAAGCAGTGTTCTTAGAAATTAATAATTTTTTCTCTGATGGATGGTAGAAAGAGGGACCGACGAGATGGTTTATTAAAATTTCATGCAGTGAAAGTCAAGAGGACGTACACACTAGGATCACATAATCATTCTTGATGAATAAGATGCATTTAGCCGTAGACTAGCTCATGGGTGTACCAACTCATAAATAATGTTATGTTTGAGTAAATGTGTAGATTTCCCTCATTACGCTTCGTTCTACAAATATGCAGAGTTCAGTGACAAAATACCCATTTGGTTTCCAATACAGGATTGTGCTGAATAATTCAAAAATGAAAACATTCTGCACAGCGTACTGGAATAATGATCATGATGACAATGACTATAATACTAGGTCTAATATAATAATAATAATAATAATAATAATAATATGCGGAAAATAAAAGAAAAAGTAATTCCAATAATTATAGGAGCAACTGGAACTGTCTGCAAGTCACCGAAGAAATATTTGGCCAACATCCCGGGCGAACACGACATTAGGGAAATTCAGAAAACCGACATTCTAGGAACATCATACATAATTCGAAATACAATCATGTAAAATATATAATCCCTCACACGAAATCTGTTTAAGGCATGTAAGACGTATTAAATAATGTATTTCAGAAATAGCTGCTGCACTATGTACCTCAGGGGTAACGTTTGTCTCGGGTACATGGAAATAAATATACCCTGTAAAATGGTGAATAGATGGAATAATAATAATAATAATAATAATAATAACAGCAACAATGGTAATAAGTTTCCGTTTTTAGTGAACACAGTCCTGTCCGATGAAATCAAAAAAAGGCTGAGGAACTGTCAGTTTCTCAAGAAAGATGCTGCTCCACGGACTGAGTTAATTTATTGCTATTGATGCTACCACTACTACTACTACTACTACTACTACTACTACTACTACTACTACTACTACTACTACTACTACTACTACTGCTACTGCTACTGCTACTGTTGCTACTGCTACTAATACTAGATAACTCAGTAAATTGAACAAGTGAAGAACGTTCAAACCAAGTGATAGACAAATCGAGTTCAGTGGCCGAGTTGAACAAACGTTCCACGTGCTTGACATCCCTTGTCTAGGCTGGTATTTCACAAACATTGCCTGGAAGAAAAAAACATTAAAAATTGAAATGGAAATAACAGAAGTGTATACGTCATTTGCTGATTCTTCCTGCTTCAGGAACTTCATTATCTTGTGCGTGCACAACTGACCTCGCCACAGACAATGCAAACAGAGAGATTAATCTGTTACTTCAGATTCAATGTCTCTTGTCTCCTATTTTGGAAAGCAGCTGTATAACGTTCCTGTCTATAAATGTGCTATTTCTTCTCCCGTTATAACAATTGAACAATTCAAGGCCGTCATGAAGCGTATCACGTGTTAACGATACCAACATGGCGGCCTCACAAAAATGTGAGGTGCAAGCAGTATTATGTGCTCCTTGTGAAATCTAATATCAGTTTGTGGAATTTTCGCCCTGCTGATGATACAACAGGGTATATGATGAGTCTGTCGCTCCTTTGAATAGTTCTAATTTTTTAATTCTTGGTTTAATTTTAATTAAACGGATTTTAAATGAAATATTACTCCATAAGATTTAAGGATTAATGGGATGGGAAGTTGATCATGAATGATAAGCAGGCAAGAATTTGAAACTGCACCCACGATATCGGGATGCTGTCTTCGCCCTCCGCTTTAAACTTAAAACTGATGATTTGCAGGGATTTTCAGCAAGTACAGGGGCAAAACGAAGGTTGTGTACTGAAATGTTCAGCCTCAAGAAGGCAAACGGCATGGGACATTAAAGAACAATAGCAAGTTAACATCTCAAATATGTTTCCAGCTGTAAGTAACGTTTACGGTAATGGGACCAGTAGGGCTTAGGAAACTATTAACGAGAATATCCAAACGTCAGACAAAGTTAGTTTTGAGCTACTGTGTATTGAAAAAACACAAGCCATTGTTTCAGAACGAGGGCGTAAAATTGTTACATAAAAAATCAAACTAGCTGAAATCGGATCCGAAGAAATGGAGAAATTCTATTAGGTAGTGCCTCTATGTAAAACGTGACATTAGTAGAATTTTCAGGAAAAATAAAGGAGTTTAAAAGGAAGACCAAATTTAAGTTACAGTTTAACATTAAGATAACATTAAAATGGACGTTAAATAAATAGTTTATTGCAGTATGGCTCAGGATAAGGAGGTCCGCTGACAGGCTCAAATGAATACGGTAGTTAATGAACCTTGGGATCAAATGTAAGTCGAGGAATTTCTTAATCAGCTGAAAGATTACAGCTTCTGAAGATCGGTTCAGCGTATGGAGTCGGTATGGGAACATGTACCAGAAAGCATTCAGAATAAAAATATTAGCTTTCTTACTTACAACGAAAGGACAATATGGGAATAATTGCAAAACAATTTTAAGTGATCTCATAAGGAGTATTGAGAAAGACGCCAAGACTGAAAGACATGTTAGAAATTGAATGGTGTGTACTTAGAAAAGGAGTAAAACCCAGCGCATTTGTTCAACACGCCTGGATTTGAAAGTAGGACTTTTCCATCTCGAGGCGAAACAAAGTAGGATTATTTTGAGGCTCAGTGTATGGTCGGTGAGAGGCTTCAGAGAAGCGCCTAATGATGTTCCCGCCGTCATGACTTTCTTGGCCATTCACTTGTCGCTGAAGCAATAATTAACAGCTACCTGGTGGCATGATGCAGTGTAGATCTACTGAAACCGGCAAAGCCTCTACTAAGGTTCCTAATTGCTGTTTTATATGTGAGAAGGAGGGGGAGGGGGGGAAACTGACTGGTGAGCATGTAGAAAAAAAACAGTTAATATTGTGAGATGTCAGGTTCTCATGGCGGCGAGTATGAAGATGGCTGTCTTATGGGATAAAACAATGATCGCTCTGATGCTGGAGGCTGTAAGTAGCTCTGAATCGTCGGTAGATTTTCGAAACTACGTGGTGTAACATCCCAGAAAAAATCATACTAAACCGTTAGCATTGACACGAAGCGGAGAGAAGTTTGAACCGATGACCCCAGGAGTTAGATCTGACAGTAGGTCTAACAAAAATTATATTCATGAAATTCGGAGCTGATTAAATTAGGAGAATGCTTTCCACCAATCATGTCAAAATCATTTGTCTTCGTGTCTCCTATCTAAGAACGTAACTTTAAATTATGATGAGTGTAAAATTTGACAATATTTGGATCTAAGAAACAGGAAATAAGAGGACGCTGGAGGACACTGTGAAATGAAAAACTTTATAATATGTAGGCATCTCACCAAATAGTGAATTCTTCTCGGGCAACCAGATTCTTATTATTCGATATATCAGAGGTTTTGACAGAATAGTGTAATTTATATAATCTTGTATAGAAACGTAGGATTCTTGTAATTACAGAACACATCGCAAGGTAGTAATGCAAATGAAGTTATCTCATTTTAGTCTTCTGCAATGTTTGTTCTTAGGTTTCTACCGAGCATAAGTACAGAATAAGTATCGTAATACATTAGAAGTACCTATTAAGCGGATATATATTTGAAGTTAAGCTGTTATAACTAAGTTATTCAAAGGAGAGTGAAACCGAAGTAGGTTTGCATGAGTGAATGTTAATTGTTGTTCACAATACTGCCAACATAAGTTTTTGAAATTAACTAAAATTGGTTTTAATTTTCCCTCATACTTGGTGCAAATAACGAATGTAAATGTGGGCCGTGGAACTAACTTAAAAGCAGGTCGCTAGGTACTGTAAGCCGTTGTCAGTGCGATGAAGTGTGTTGGAATGTTACCTTCAGACCGCACAGTGTTTGATCCATCACTTTCCCATCACAGTTCCACCTCAAAGTTTCGTCACTGCCTTCTTCGTGACTAAGCTGTTAGTGGAACAAGGCTGGCGCAAATAACCGCAAAGGTACAATTAGGCCCGAAAATTATTTAAATTGAAATGGATTGTGTGGGACTAGGTTTTATTCGAAATGGTCCAGATTTCTTTGATCTTATCGTCATGATCATTATCATTTTCAAGTAACTGCCTTCCTCTTTACATTTTCATTGAGGATTCTATAGTAACAGGAATATAATGATATTACTTTGTCCATATCTGCGCAATACATGTAATACATAGCTTATGAAAGCCTTTTCATATTAATTTGTTATTAGATAATTGCTTTTGAGTGCCAAATGATCTAGAAGAAAGCATGTAGAATATCGGTTTTTATAAACCATATAATTACATGTTCTGGTCGTCGTTTGTCTTATTCGCAAGTTCACGACCGTGATAACAAAAGATTGCAGCTGGACTCTAACCTGAACTAATTGAATCTAGTCCATTTACTTTTTTATTGTTTTATAAGATCCATCTAATCTACCCATGTACGTTTCCCATGCGTTCTCTTTCCTTCAGTGTTTCAGTCTAAAACACTGAAAGCAATTTTCAACGTTGTCATGCGTGCTAGATGCTCCATCTCTTCCTTGAAGAATGACATGGTGTACGTAGAACTCATCACCCAAGTATAACCCGGCCGCCAAAGTTTGTTACTTTTAAATAAACTGCGAGATTCAAATTTGTATTAAAGTCTTTAAAATATCAAAATGTAAGGGGGGGAAAACAAGTATTGTTATTTTACCACCACTGTCTTCCTTGAGCAGCAGCTGACATATGAAAAGTTTCGGAACGTTTCCATGAAATTTAACAAAAGATAATTGTAATTTCTTGCTTTGTTAATTTTCATAGTTCCAAATGTTCTAATTTGTACAGTCCCAAAAACAGTCACTCATTTTATGCAATACGATTTTTACACGAGAAGAATAAAATACCCTATAATGTCGAATTGTCTCAGTTCCTCCGAGAAGCTAATAGTTGCTCAGAGAGGCACGAAATACCTCGCCTTCTAAGGGGAAAATAAATTTTAGTTGAAAAATGTTTTGAGTCCTAGGTGTAGATGGAAGGATATTAAGATGAGTCCTGTAAGAAGTGTGGCGATGAGGACTGGATTGTTAGCCCAGGATGTGGTATACGTGCGGTATCTATTGAAAGCGGCAATAAAATTTTGGGATACATTACGTCAGGATTATCATTGACAAGCTGAATAGCCCTAACTGCGAATATCAGTATTTCCCGGAAGAGTTTGCACTGTGCAGTGAGCTGGCGTGTTCAGAGTTTCTTTCTTTCTTTCTTTCTTTCTTTCTTTTTTTGTTTGCAAATAAAGTAATAAGATAAAGATATGTATAGTCATAGTACAAAAACGACTTACACACTAGCGATCTTAATAGACTTCTTTTTCATTCTGAATGCCGAGAATATTTTATCGTGACGTCTTCATTCTACAATATATTAAACGTTATAATAGTTTATATTTTTATTCAGTTAGTTTATTCTCTTTCTAAATGATGTTACGAATAAAACACACATGCTTCACCTTTCAATAGACTTTTCAAGACCGGAAACCACATTTTAGATGCTCGGTTTAATTAACTCACTCACTAATGAAATATAAAAGTAACTTAACTACTCAAATGTATAATTAACTAACAAAATATTTCGATAGTTTTCAGGCCAGGTTCAGGGCAGTAATGCCATGCAGTATTCAAAACTTAATATATTTATTTCATCTGAACTATTTATAAATATCATCCTCAATTATGGCAATAATAAGGCATAAAATGTGCTCATCCAGATTCCTGTTTGTCGATATTGATTATAGCAGAAACCCCGTCTGTTCCCTGATGCATAGTCGACTCTTTCCCCAACTTCCTTATCACCAAGCTTAGAAGAACTCTTATCTTCTTCAGATTCTTCTCAATTGTGAGCATACTTGGGCAGTAATTTCCCGTTTCTGACACTGGACTTGAATTATGGCTCATAGAGTATGTCCAGGCAGCCTTCTGTTTGTGAATATTGGTTGTAACAGAGGTCCCATTTGCACCCTGCTGCATACAATGTGCCCAGTCAAGTTTTGTCCGTGGATATGAGGTTTAGCATAGGCGCTCTCTGTAACTGGCTCTTCTACTCTTTCAGCTTCCTCTAACGTAATGTTGAGGGTAGGGCAGTATTTACCCTTTCTGTATTGTGGTCTTTGTTCCTTCTTCGTGCGTTGCAACTGTCTCACAATTATCAACGGATTCAAATTGTTTCTTGAGTTCAGACTTGCCTTGTCTGCTGGCATTTCTCTTGGTAATATAGGATTTGAGACCTACAATCAATAAAATCTTTTTGGGCAATCCGCCGCGTTAGCTGGTTACCGTAGTAAACCGACGTTTCGGGGACAAACTCTGTCCCCATCTAAAGGGTTCTGATGTGACTGGATCCTTGGAAGTCGCCTGTCACATCAGAACTCTGAAGATGGGGACAGAGTTTGTTCCCGAAACGTCGGTTTACTACGGCAACCAGCTAACGCGGCGGATTGCCCGAGAAGATTTTATTGATTACTCTTGGTACTTCGGTCTTCGTCGAATATCTCATTCGCGGCACCGACGATCCGCTGCAATAATAGGAGAGAGAGTGAGAGAATTTAGTTAGTACTACTTCTATTGCTCGGTCTTTCTTTAGGCAGAATTCAGATATTGGTGTAAGAAATGAATGATCGCTTTAATGAATCCCACTGTCGTACTTTAGAATTCAGTTTATCGTAGCACTTTGACGATTACATCACATGATATACGTCTGTCGAAATGTATTCGGAATAGCTACGGAGTGAATGTAAGCAAAAAGAGTAAAGTGCGTCGTGAGACTTTGTATGTTTGAATTCCTTATGATGTGCAGAAAGATTGTGCAGCTATGTGACAGTCTGTTCTGAGTTCAATTCCCGACCTGAGATGGATACGAACTGGACTTTAGATTGTAAATCCGGTTGTATGCTGTGTGGGCTGGCGACTGGAACTTGTTTTTGACAATGGTCAGAAACGAAAATAGCTAATGCGAAGTAACTGTTTTCTTTTTGAGGTCCGGTTCTCTCGCGTCGGCAAGTATCAAGGGGACTTCGGCTTCTGGCATGGTCTGGAGCAGACGTGTAGCTCGTGTGTTATAATATAGTAAAGTTTAGACTGTAAGATGGTTGCATCATTCCACACGCATGTTCCTTGAGTAATAGATATCGTGTGCCTACGACAACAACAACAAGCATCCTATAACAAACAGTGCCGAACCCACCTCAGCTAGTCGGGATACAAGTGCGTATAGAGGTGGACGGTTACAGCTACAAAACTGGTTTCGTATGCCAGTTCAATTCCATCCCGACAAAATATGTATCTCTTTTGGAGAAAGCCAGAGATTCTTTAGTTTGGGTACAAACTAGAATTCGCGGCTGCATAAAACCAAATATCGCTGTTGGCAGAACTGGATACAAGTTAAGAAACGATATTGTGGAGGGATTTCTGTCCTCACGTAACCAATTCAATCAATCATTCTTCTGCCACTCAATGTCACGGATGTTCCCATCTTGTCTGCTCGCAGAATGCGGCTATTGTCATGACGTACTTGTTCGCGAGGATGTTGACATGTTACTGATGCTCTTTTGTCAGGGATAAGAAAGTCGACATGGGTGGCGCGCAATTTTTCATACGTCGGCTTTACTAAGTGTTTCTCAGTGTGACTTCATAATTACACTGACACCTTTTATTCTCGTATTGTCTGAACCTTTCGATTTGTTTCGTGTAACAAAAAGATTGAATGTAATGTTTCTGTGTTGGATTATTCTTGCATAACTTTATTTTTGTAGAAAATTAATTGTGATATTTTTCTAAGAGGTTTTAGTACCAAAATTCTGTATACATTCAAGCAACGTACTAAACCTATATTGCTTGAATTATTATAATCAGCTACACTCTATTACATTTAATAGATCGTCATCAGTAATATGACTGCTGTGTCATGTTGGGTGTTGTAAACCTTTTACGTTTATTTTATCCCATCTATTTTTCATTATGACCACTGTGTCTTTGATCCTTGTATCATTATATTTAGATACAGTACACGTTATTACAAGTTGTTAAATTGCGTTAAGAGTTGTTTACAGGTTATAAAATACGGATGCAGTTGTTAAAATGCAAGATGAACAATATTGTCATTTGCTTGTCTTTTAGTCAGCATCTTCTGCGACACCAAGGAGAAAGTTATGCAATTTGCTTCGTCATTCTTATGCCCAAATATTTTCCTAAGCGCTTTGCTTTTAAACACTTATAATTTATGTTCTTCCTCAAAGCAAGAACTCACGTTTCATTCGTGTAAAAAAGTAATTGTTGCTGCATTACTTCACTTTTGCGACAGGTAACAAGGACTGGCCTAGAAGCTACAGTACTCAGTGAAAAGACACGTTCTACTAACCGTTCTTAAAGTTATGAAAAGATGTTTACAAGCCATTACTAAGGAACTGGTCCCATCTTCAGAACTTGCAAAATAAGGAATGCTTTTGCTGAACTTTTCCTCTTTGTAATTATAAATTATAAGAGCGTCATAATTGAAATTACTTGGGACGACCATAAAAGTTGCTGATGTATGTGCACAGTTAAGGATGTCAATGGCCAACACAGGATTTGCTGAAATGACGTTGGGAAATTTTCACCAGAAATTGCTCGTTGCTGATGGTCATATTTACGTTAAGAGATGTTTTAAGTCTACGTGAAGTGAAAGGACACTGTGATAATGAACGAGATCGTTTCTACTTCTGGATTTGTTTAACATCGTCTTGTCAACTGCATATTTTATGTAGCGTTTAATGGACAATTGTTTGTTAGTACTGTGTAAAATAATAATTCTGTTATATCTTTCAAAACACTGCAGGTGGTCTACAAGGGAGATAGTACCCACTCATTTAACGCCAGGAAAAAAAGGCGAACGAGCACGGTTAATGTGGCAAAGGCTACTTACTCTTTTACAGTAGACTGTTCTCCAGCAACATTTTTCAGCCTCCATCAAAGAAACAGAAGATAATATTTGCAAACCTCCCACAGACGAACTCATCTTTACGACTGCGTAATTGCGACTGAACTAAACACAACAATGGGAAGCAGAAAATGTTTCACGTTTTGCGTCACTGAAATTTCCGTTTCGTTGTCCATTGTTGTTACTGATTTCGCCTTTTACTCTCCACCTAAACATGAATCGTTTCCGTTTTGTAGCCTATTATTGTTATTTATACCATCGTATTTTGCAGTCTTCCTGATTTAACAAATCTTTTGTAAGTTGACAATCGCTCACGTGCTTTAGGAAGTCCCAGATTTTCTATAATCGGATTAGCGTGTTAACAAGAGCTCGCTGCCAGTTACTAACCTGAGCCGCTGGAATCCAGCAAATGCACTCATAGCCTGTTGTTTAAATATTAATTTTAACATAACCCTGAATCTATGCCTGGATTAACTCCAGAAATGTCCTGAGTTCATTTCTCGGCACAGGGTGTCCCTGAAGCTCGAAAACTAACCACGACAGTAGAACGGTGTCAATACCATAATTATTAGCATCGACGAGGAGATTACAGAAACACAAACCACAACCTCGATAACCTGTCCTTGAGTTCGATTCCCGATAGAGACGTTTTCTGTAGCTTGAAAATTAAGCACGATAGAAGAACGGTGCCAAGACGAAAGTTTTTTTGATTTTACAGGAGCGACTACCATAACGCCAAGAAATTCCTAGGTTCGAGTCCCGATGAGAATGGTTTTCGTACTTCGGTAAATGTATCACACTGTACATTCCTTCATTGTTTGCACGACACATTTACACAATTAATGCAAAATCACTGCACGTGATAAAAGACACACAGGCTTACGTTTTGCATAAAATACTTTTGGATACAACTTAACACATCTGATTGTTGATTGCCTGGGGACGGATTAACTGGGGTCTTTGTGGTTTAGACGAATATTAAATATTCATTTAGAGAAGGTAGAAGTTTTTATGAGGAGAGTAAAGTGCGTTGTGAGACTTTACATGTTTGAATTCCTTAAGATGTGTGGAAGGATTGTACAGCTACAAAACTGGTTTCGGATGCCAGTTTAATCCTGTCCCGACAAAATATATATCTTTTTTGAGAAAGCCAGAGATTCTTTAGTTTGGGTACAAACTAGAATTTGCGGGTGCATAAAACCAAATATCGCTGTTGGCAGAACTGGATACAAGTTAAGAAACGATATTGTGGAGGGATTTCTGTCCTCACGTAACCAACTCAATCAATCATTCTTCTGCCACTCAATGTCACGGATGTTCCCATCTTGTCTGCTCGCAGAATGCGGCTATTGTCATGACGTACTTGTTCGCGAGGATGTTGACATGTTACTGATGCTCTTTTGTCAGGGATACGAAAGTCGACATGGGTGGCGCGCAATTTTTCATACGTCGGCTTTACTAAGTGTTTCTCAGTGTGACTTCATAATTACACTGACACCTTTTATTCTCGTATTGTCTGAACCTTTCGATTCGTTTCGTGTAACAAAAAGATTGAATGTAATGTTTCTGTGCTGGATTGTTCTTGCACTTGTACCTGTGTGTCTTACATTCATCCCACATTGTATCCCACTATACGTCTTACAGCAATATACCGGTTGTTTGTTCTCCGCTTGTGGCTTCCTTCCGGTTGAGAGAGGCCACATTCCACTGCTGCTGTGTTAAATGATCAAATTTTATCCTCTTATTTATTTGATTGCCGTAACAGTACATGAACATAAATTTAAGAATATATTTCTCTCAGAGCGTTAATGCATTATAGAATTTCTTGAATAGAAATATAGTTTTGCCCTCCTGCCTGTCCACTCTTTCTTTTTGGGTTTTGGAAGATGCGTGCATTTGGGAACGAGAATATAAAATAAAATTTTGATTACTAATAAATTAACATCAGTTCTTAATTAAAGTTCCAGGACAATCGTGAAGGTGCTTTGGACACATCAAAACATGGGTTCCAGAGAAACATTCTTTCAATTACAGCTCTCTTTTCCTCTCTGTAATTTCCGACTCGGCGTTGTCTTTGTCGCTTTCACTTTGCACTCGAAATGATTCCTGTAGGAATAGTTGCTTGGAGTGGGAAGGAAGGTGGGAAGGCTGCGAATGCCACGTGGGACATTTGATAAACGTTTGATTATACGCATCAGCGGCAACGTTTCTAGAGCCTTCTGTTTTTTTAAGTTTATTCCAAAGTTTTTATTTTTGTCCTTTACATTTTATTTATTTTATTTATATTTATATTGATGATTAACATTTTTTAAGCTGATTAGCCGTAGCATTGTTTGAAATAAGATCAGTTGTACCGGTTGTTTAAAGGAAATTGTCTATTCATGCCAAGAAGTGATGGACATGGATATTCTGACGACGTACCAAGAGCAACAGTAAGGCAGCCAGGAGCTCATCTCAGGTCGTCTTTTGTGGCTGTCTGAAAAAAAAAGTCAGCTAATTTCAGTCACAAGTTGAGAAACAAGTTAATTGCCTGTTTTCCATTGATTTCAAGTTGTTTGGGCATCTGAAGAGTTTTATATTTATAAAGCAGTATAGTATTTAGTATTCAAGACATGCGAATAAAAGTGGTATATGAGATGATAATTGAAATATTAATATTAAATATGGGATTACTGGAACGTTATGTTACGTCCTAAATGTTATGAATGTTCCTCTGTTTTGTATTATTGTTAGAATACATATTTATTTGACAGATCTATGCGTATGTTAACAGATCATAATTTATTTTTATAGATCCATTTAACGTTTTTAATAATGTTGGTATAATAGAGTGTTGCCATTTCCATTGCGTTAAGGCGTTAAGTCAGTAGACCAGTTTTCCAAATTTTGATAATGAGCGACTGTTGCATGTAGATGAGTGTAAGACATCCAAGTAAATACGTGACGGTAGTAATAACACGGGAATGAATAAATATAAATATTCCAGTTGATAATAAAGAAATGAGATGCGAGAATGTGCGCTGCTTTAATTTGGATCAAGACAGGGGCCTGTGGCGGGATCTTGTGGACGCTTTAATTATACTTAAGTTAAAAGTAGGTGGGACATTTCTTGACTAGCTTAGTGAAAACATGAACCACGTATTATTATTATAACTTTAATAAATGAATTGAATGATTATTAAATAATTTTCTCATATTGATTATGATACGTTGTTGGAATTCGATCCATGTAACTCATTATAGTGGCTAGAGCATCGTTCTGAAAACGTTTCTTCCCCAACTGCGTTTATGGTTTTCTGAGGCCGTCACAGGGAATGTGTCGGATATGGCCATGTCTTTCTATAAGTTATAATTCAAGATAATTTATAGACGCTGTATAACCTCTAACTTTGAAGTATGGTTGAGAATTTACTAAGAAAGTATTGTTTTCTTTCTACTTGCCAAAGCAAAATTCATATCGCTTGACAGACATCGCATATAGATCACTTTTCCTCTGAGTCTGTGTCACGTCATGACGAGGCGCTTCGTGCAGTAACAATGGACTGTCGTCGTCTTGTTTGTTGTTATTGTTACACTGAGAGCTACATAACCTGGCGATGCTTAATTGCTGCACGGCTTTGTGTAAGTGCTCCTGTGATGAGGCATGAGCTACTTTGTCTCCTCTTTCTGTAGCATGATCAGTGGCTTATTATTTGATATTCTTTTTTTAAATATTAAATTGAAGGACAAGAATGACAGCAAGACAATTATAACTACAATGAAAAGGACATAGACGAGAATGAGAAGAAAGATTATCATTATAAAAATAGTAAGAAAGATGAGTATGTTACGAGAACAAGCATTAAGAGAAATAAGATTGATAAGAAACGCAGGAATGATAAGAAATTTAAGCATTGAAAGAGAGCCAAGGAAGCCAGAGACGAAGATAAGAATGGTAAAAAAGCAAAAGTTACAATAAAGACATAGGCAAGAATGAGAAGGGAGAGAATGATGACAGGAGAGAAGAAAGCAAGGAATTAAGGAGAAAGGGAAGTAGGGATGAAATATTTCAAATCAGATTTAATAATATTTACGTAATATTGGAAAAGATAGTACCAAACGAAGAGGTTCTAAGGCATTTCTGTAAAATGTTTATAATCACTGTGCCGCAGATTTGTATCAATTATTGTGTTGCTGCCTGAGATTATTAAGAGGTTTAAGAGATTAACACTGAAATCAAAGCGGAGTTGTTATGAGACTACACATTTTTCTCGCACCTGCCGCCAAGCGCACTGACTTCGACACTTTAGTGGGTCGTGCCGTCGTCTGCCACAGCGTAATTACAATAATACGGCCTGTCATGGCGGCACAGTTGAAGCCAAGAGAGGTTGTCGTAAAACAGAGTGAAGAACTCGCAAGTTTGTAGGTCTGTGTACGTGCACCATAGTCTCTGTGATTATTCAATTCATAAGGGTCCTGCAAAAATAAATGGTCTGTTAACCCAAATATATAACGGACTAATAATTCGGCAGTCAAGAATGGCGGGAAAAATCCTACTTAAAGACGTTTTTATTGAAAAACAGAACAAAGAAGCATATGAAATTGAGTAATATTGTGTAGTAATATTATATAACAACATTTATTGAATTGATAGAAGAACGGTAAAAATACGTGGCAGCAAACCAAAGTGGCTAGCGAATATCTGCCTCTTCCTACCAATCAAGAAATCGACCACGTGCTTGGCATTTTGCAAATGAAGGCGTCATGATTTGTCCCCTGTGGGCTTCAGTCCAAAATTAAACACACACGTGGGGTTTAGTTAACATAAAGAATGGCGCTGGTAACCAAGCAAAATACGGCATTCACAGTAAGTGCAGAAGTATAAATCATTGGTTGTGGAAATTCCAACAAGCATAGCGCACATTCTTAATGGTTGTGATAAACTGTGATTGGTGTGACTACATAGTTTTGCCACTAACATTTGCATACAAGCTTTGGAAACTTTCTTGTAAACAGCAAAGCGAAGCGCATGGGTGGGACAACGTGCATTCGGTGAAATCTTATCATTTGTATAAATGTTAGTAACACGCTAACGTTTCTGAAATAGTGTTTTACTTCTGGCTGCTGTTCATTAACGGTAATGGGAAATTCTCTCTCGACTTCAATTCTAAAGACGGACGAACCTGCCTCTTGTGTTTGAAGGCACTAGAAAAATTTGATGACCACACCTGGAAAAATTTCGTTCTGGTTTCTTTCTTTCATTCCTTTTTTTACGTCTTTTTCGTTCTCCTTTTCTTTACTTTCTTTCTCCTTGTTTCATTTATTTTTATTTGTTACTGTTTTATATTTCTATTTATTTATTGCTTATTTCCTTCTTTTGTATCCTAACATTTTTCTTTATTTCTTCGTATTCCTTTATTATATCTTTCTTTCCTCTATTTTTATTTCCTCCTTTATACACTTTCTTCTCATGTATGCTTTCTTTTCTTTCTTATTTAAATGGGCCTTTATTTTAATAAAGACAATAGGACCTATAGGCTATACAAATCATTATGAGCTATTGTGGGGTGTTGACACAGAAGGTTTTGCATGATCTACTCGAATATTTATTAAAACTATTCTTTTGTAGATGAATATTTATAAAAAAATACTCGAAGAAACTTCTAGTACATAACGGGAATAATTATTTGTTGTGGGCCGTTTTGTGACAGGCCGTCTTTTTCTTAATCATTTTTATGCAATAGTTAAAGATGCAAATTTTCATTATTGATATAAAACCGTAATCATATTCACGAACATCGGTTTGAAGCTCATGTTTCCTTGTTGCCCGCACTGTCACCACAATAGATTGCTGTAGCAGCCTGACAGTCGACATTCCGAACAATTAACACCACAGCGCCTCTCATTCCTCCCACAGCGAACTGACTGCCTCCAGGCAGGTAACTGGAGCACAACACCACAGCACACGCAGTTTGGATAGGCACCCAGAACCACTGTTTTCAGTTGCTCATTG
Source organism: Zootermopsis nevadensis (assembly GCF_977971745.1). Classification (NCBI taxonomy): domain Eukaryota; kingdom Metazoa; phylum Arthropoda; class Insecta; order Blattodea; family Termopsidae; genus Zootermopsis; species Zootermopsis nevadensis. Next base: position 14,379,349 of record NW_028259154.1, on the reverse strand, counting down.
CCCTCTCTGTACGTTCCTCACGAATGCAGAAATACTGGATATACATTCATGCATATAAATATTTTTACTCTTCTGAATTACCAGTTATATTACCGAATAACTGAATTAAACAGAAGCGATCTTGAGAAACTGACAGTAACTTAGCCGACAAAGAAATCTACTGTATTTCATGGAATCCGATTTCTCGTTATTAAATTGTATTTAGAAGCAACATCAAGTGAAATGAATTAGAGTCTAATAACGGTGTACTGAAAGTTTAAATTCTATAAAATATGCTATTCTGACCACCTGAGTAAGTACCAGCTGCACAAGAAAACTGTAGTATACTGTCAGTCGGTTAGTTCAATAAATCCAGGAAAGCTGACTTAACTATACATTTTCTTATCCAAAGGAAAGTCAAGTTAAGATTTCAGGTTGTCACGCCATGTAGTCTGGTAGAAGTTTACCTACATTTCAGAGGTGCTTACTGCCCCCATCATCAGAGTGAAATTTATTACCACACGAAACACCGTTAGAATCTCACAGCAAATACTCGCTCAGAAAACTGAAGTTACGCAGAGTATAAATAAGACTGTGAGGTATAAGCTGAAATTAGTGAATAATGAATTGGAAAGGATATGGAAGGAAACTATCGGAGTATAATTTAAGGTAGTCAGAACATTTGCCAGAGGGACTGAGGACACCCACAAAAACTCTGTCAAAGTATGCAATCTTTTGGCATAGATTTGAACGTGGGTTATTGAGAAGTTGGAATGCTAACCACTCGACTGCAAATTGCGTTATACTCTTCCATTAGGGTAATAAACCAAGTGTCACGCCTACATGAAAGAACGGATACATCTGAGACAAGGAAAGAAAGAAACCGCAGGTTGAATAACCATAATTCGGCAAAGATACGAAAGAGATCCCTTCCGGGTACAAATCTATCTAAATCGGACTGAGGAACCCGCGAATCTAGCCCATATCGAAAACATGTTTAAATTGCATCTGAAATTCCGATGGCTCAAGCATATATTTATTATTCCTTGAGGCGGGCGGTCAGTCACCTGTCCACAGTTCAGGATCTTGATATCTGTAATTAATACGTTCTTTGTTTCACTGGGAGAGCATTGCTCTATCTGAGGAGGAGGTTACCTTGTTTGAATCTGCCCCGTAATCATATTACTTGGCAACCTGCAATGGCAGTGTTTGCGCTGTGGCTACCGTAGAAAGCAAAGAATGATAGACTATTATCATATTCAAATTTTCGGTACGTTCTTTGTGTTCCACTTTTATAACAGGTATTATTCATATTCAGCCGCTAGAGTTATAATTAAACACCCTGTTTATTGCTGATCATAATAATTAAACAAAAAAGAGTGGCTTACCATAGTCAACGCTTTGAAGCTAAAGTGGTTTATGTCCTTTCAAGAATTTTGAACCTATACGTATACAATCGAGATAATGTTATGTTTATTGAACTTGACAGTATGACAGACTCATCTACCTTCAGCTGGAGTAGTACCTGGTTCATACACCGGTAAGATCACAGGATACTCTCATATTGTATAAATTCGAGGTGTTACTTAACATCCGAACAGGGTGTTAATCGAATGATTAGATAGGAGTGGGCAGAAACGTGTCATGGAATATTCCATGGAGAATATGTCGATATTCGCCTGGAGGGAATTGGGAAAGACACACGAGAGCTCAATCAGAAATGCACATTAATATAATTCTTCTATCCGAATAGCTTTTTTTGGCAAGTGGCTCCTTAAATTAGGTTCTTATGAAAAGAAATGTATAAATTCGTATGCATTTCTTGTTAATATCGTTACGCCCTAACAATGTCAAAATAAAATCACAGTTCATGAAGGTTTTTATTATGCAATACATTCGTTTATTAATCTTTGTTACGTCAAATATAGTCTTCATAATTTTATTTTACACTGAGAGGGAACATATAGGTATGTTAAAATTTTATAAACAAGTGTTGAAGTAAATATTTGCAATTAAATATGCGATTAATAATACTGACCTCATAACTTGACAATTTCTTCATATTCATAGAATTATGAACGTAGTTTAATGAAGGCATTTATAATTGGCTGGATATGTAGCTTGGTTGCAGAAACACTTTCTTCCTTTCTTTTAGACTTCCTTTAAAATAAGAACCAGAATAAGAACACAATTATACAGGCATAAATAAAGAACGTAGGACAAGAATGAAGGGGCGTGGAAGATCAAAAAAGAAGGAAGAAGGGATGGGGAAAGAAGGAACGGAGAAAAGAGGAAACGAATTAGATCATATTGTAATATGTTTTACAGATTGGCTAGGTTATGTTGCGACTAGTTCACTTTGTGATCCTGTACTGGAGTCCGTTGTAGGGGCGGTGGTATTTCGATTTATCTGAATCTGATTTCTGCATTCGCCCACCAGGCAGGAATGAAAGGAATTATGGCAGATCTCTTCAGGTAAGGCGGTGTCAGGGATAAATTTGGTTTGACCCCGAAATTCCTGTGACAAGTCGTTACAGTCATATGCACTGACAGGTTTGTGGGAGCCTGTCAAGTCCATTTGACCCACTCTGGAAGTATAGACGGCTACCCAGGGTCTCTTCAACATGTCATCTCCACGCATTACGGTAATAACACACGCAAGGTGTGTTGATCACCTCATTATTGTGTCTGAGTAATTTATTTTTTACAAACTAAAATGATTGCTGTCATAACAACAATAACAGACTTATATGCAACTGTAAGTGCTTTGATAATACGACCACTGGAGTATTAATTTCTGGGCACACCCTTATCCAGGGATGAACAAACTATAGTTACAAAACATGATTCAGCAAAAGTTTCGTTGTTTGGAGTTGTTCGAACATTCTTTAATCGTGGATAGAGCTTATGTTTATTATTATAGAGTTATTTAAAGACGCCTTTTAAGTGTATAGGTTATATGAAATGTTGACTGAGATATGAGTAACGAAAAAAATAAGGAATATGGCAGCCTTGAATGATTTTAAGGTACTATTCCAGAAATTGTTTGCATTGTCTGAAAAACGAATCGTGAGAAATTTACAAAGAGTAGTGACCGACGCTATAATCCAATCAGGACCCACCGAATACGAATCAGGAATTCTAAGTACTTAAGAATGTGTCAATATAACCGTTTCAATAGCTCATTTTTTACCGCGTTTAAAATAGAGCGTATTTATTGTTTGCTTAACGAAGCGTTCTCAGGTGCGTTCAGATTTATTATAACCGATTCTTACATTACTTGTGGCTTTTCATCTGGTTTAGAAGACAATCAAATACTCATGGACGACGTGTAGGTAAGGATGTGAAAGGAAGTGGTCATGGACATTGTCTAGGTAACATCTATTAATCGCATTGACTAATAAAACAACTACAAAACATTTCAGGTTCGTCGGTAAACCTAACAAGATTGTAACCGGTCACTCCCTAAGCACAAATCTGCTTCGTTACAAACACAAACCAACATGCTCGATGTAACCCGTATATCACTTAGTGGGAAATAACAAGAAGATTGTAAATGAATTGGAAGGAAACATTACTTACATTGTACTTTGTGTAAAAAATTACCGGTTTATTAAATTGTTAACAGTTACCTGTTAATACACCCGAAGGTTCAACGCCACCAATACCAAAGTCCACCGTTGGACATGTTACAAAACTAGTTCCACTCGTCTCCCATGATCACAACCTACATCCATCAGGTAAATCTTCATATCTTCCTTTCATCTATTCCTCACCAGTTGAAAGCTTCCTTGGACGTTTCTTCACCGAAAGATGTGAGAAATTTTTCTTTCACGAAAATGTTGAAATCTCGTTGTGTCCCACCCAGCCACTGTGTACCGACGGATTTACTCAAAAACCTAAGATTTAAAACCAGAGTCTTGTGTAACGTCTGGTTATAATCTGCTTTGTTCACCCCTACTTATATTCTTTCCTGACCTTGCTTTCGCTACAAACTGCATAGCGTAGGCCTTGCCGATTACTTGTTTGCTTGATACGTGCCAGGGAAATAGTATCGCTTGTTTCATGTGAGCTATTAATACCCATTTCTAAAGATGAGAAGCGATTTAATAAAATGTTTCTTCTTGTAACAGAGCCCTGTATTTTCTCGTTCGTTTGCCGCAAGCATAAGTAAGGATATCTAATAAATATCGCACGCGAATCAGTGTAATGTAAAAATATGTTTTCATTAATATTAATGCTGAGAAAACAGGATCTGATGGCGGTGCCTATGTTGAAATGCGTTGCCTACTTGATTAGCATATGTAAAAAACGACACTCACATTCTCCTTATTGATACTTCTCTACCGGAGACAAGAATTGAAAGCATTTGTTGCTAAGGAGGAGTTAAGTTGTACTCAGCCCTAACTTGTATTCCCTGAGTGTCTCACGCGAACTATTCTCTTTTATACAATCTAAACGTTCTTTACAGTGTTGGTAGTAGTCCACCACTGGTCGTTAAAAAGCCAGTTTAATCCTGTCCATAAACACAAACCCTTCTTCTTTAAGATAAATGTTAACTTCACCTACTCTCGTCTTATGTCCAGATCTCCAAAGTTTTATCTCTCCTTCAGGTTTTTCGACTAAAATATTTCTTGTTATCTCCACGCGTGCAAATGTTCCGCCAATGTCATCGTCCTTAATTTAGTTACTCTAATAAGCTTGTTTAGTGAAGATAGAAATTTATGAGTCCGTTATTTTCTAACTTTATTATCCTCCTGTTAACTTCATTCTCAGTTAAGTCTTTTATTCACATGAAATACTGGCAATCTTAAGTTCGTTAGAAACAAGGACCTTTTATTTTCTTCGACAGTTTAGACGAAGGGGACAATAATGATCACGAAATATGAAGATATGAAGGTGACACAGTTTTCAAAATATTTTTAAGATATTCGTTCTTTTTCAGCTTTATCATCTTCTTTCTGTACTTTCTTCTATTCTTCACTAAGCAGTATTAATGTGGAACTGAAACGCCTGGGTGCTATAATCACATGTATTGACCCTTGCAGTTTTGTATTCAGGACCTGAACATCCTCATTCTCTGTTCCTTTCTCACGGTAAGAGTCCTGAAGTATTTAAAGCAGCAATCAATTACCCCGGTGGCCGAGTCTTCTTTCGTGGTATGCAGATATGATGTAGCTCTGTTCTGCAAAGAAAGAAGTTACATTATCTGTTCACGCTACTGAACTTACCAAGCTTGGAATTGTTGAAACACGACATGAAAGAATGCAGTATCCTGTTTCTAGAGCGTTTTATTTATTTATTTTTTCTCTTGCCCGTCTTCCATACTTGCAGTGAAAAGTAGTCACTTTCTGTAAGTGACGTAAAAGAAGTGGATGTTGCTTAATATAAAAAGTGGCCACTTCATCTCATCCCCTTGTGTGAATAAGGTGTGGTGCCAAAATTCGGAAAGTTTATAATATTGCAGAAAGTAAAGTAGTTTAGATAAATGCGAATGAGATGGAGAACTAAAACTATAACAAATTGTAGTCGGAAAACCTTAGGGAAAAGACAATTTAGAAAAAACTCGGTGTGGATGGAAATGTAATATTAAGACATCTGAAAGAAAAAAGTGTGTGATGATATGAATTTTATCATCTGGTTCAGGGAAGGACCAGGAATGAATCTTTAGGTTCCATGAAATGAACTTGTTCACCAGCTTCTCGAAAAGGACACTACTGCATGTCGTAAAGTTAAGAACTATTTGTTTACGTAACTCCAATATTTTTATCAATAATAACTTATAATTGTGTATGCTTTGATCGGGCATGCACACAAAAACCTGTGACAGTGTTATGTAGTTTATAGTTTAGACTAGAGGCGGCGAATCAGTTTTTCATCTATGCAGTACCCATTACGCTTCAACGAAAGAACAATAGAGAAGGGATTCAAGCTCCCGGCTATTTCTTGATCCCAGGACACAGAACGAGTTACGCTGGCTACACTAAAATATTCACCGTTGAGTGAAATATATCACATGAAAACTGTAAAATATTTTATGCTTGAATACGATATAGTCTCTTACATTTTAGCTTCTCTCTCTGTGAGCAATCTGGAACATTGTCGCCCTGTGTCAGCAGAATATAATTACATTTGGAACATTAGGTAACCATAATATGAAGTTCGAATAATGGCGAAGTACGGGGCGAACGACCTGGATGTGATTACAGAACTATTATTAATTCTGCTTGCCTTTTAATAAGGCCTGTTATGTTTTATTAAAGGTCATGCATCATTCTGTCTGTGTTTCACGTGTGTTTCAAACTTACGTTTTGCAGGGCTACAATATATATTCATTTTTTCTCCTTGGGTGTTGTAAGCCTCCAACCCATATTTCTTAATATTTTTTTTTAGTCTTTCAAAACACAAATTCTGTTCACGCAACAGATGACATTATTCGTTGAAATACAAGTATATTTATGCTGGGAAAATAATTTTTTGAACCGGTCTTCCTCGTTCTCATATTTAATATTAGAATATCGTGGAAAGCAAGTTACCTTCGCCATGAAAATAATCTGCCTCAAACTTCGCGTTCGTTTGGTTACAATGCAGAAGCTTATGTTTCTCATGCAGCAAATATTGTGGTCATCTTTCGGTATGGGACAATGAAACGTATGGTGGGTTCACACAGGTCATCTTCATCCTCCTGTAGATCCACTGGGCCATATTTATGACCATGTATCCTAAAACATGTCTTTCTATGAAATAAAATATACGCACTCTTACTATAATGGAAATGATTTGTAGTTTGAGATGTGAAATATTTTTACGGCCGAAATAAATTAAACCGGAACTATGGAACTGGATATGTGTGTTATCACAGAAGTTTTCGCGGTCTTTTAAAATGTCTGTAAAGAGAGTGTACTCCGGAAGGATAATATTAAAGTATAACTTAAAGTAATAGGATAGGTTGTGGACTGGATTCATCTGCATCTGAATAGCGTCCAATAGGGATTGTTGTGTGAATCGTACGTATACGGGTTTCATAAAAACAGTGGGGAATTTCTTGGCTCATCTTGAATTAAGTGTGTGACTATCAGTTTCTCAAGGTGGAGTTTGTGTATGAGGGCAATCGGTCTTCGAAAATATTCAACTTTTAAAGTAGGCATTTGTGATCAATGTAGAACTACATACTGTTATCGCAGTATATTTAGGCCTATTTTGTCTTTCGGCTTGATGTCGATGGATAATGAAACATTGGAATCAGATATTTGAAATTTTTCACAGAGATAATTACAAATATATTCAACATGATCATGTGAGAAAAATTACAAACCTGGAGAAGAGAAACCTGATGTTATATTTAAACGGAAATGCGCTTTGAATCTATACAAATGGAAATCAAACCTCACAAAGTAATTGTTCACGACATTATGGATCTTCGCTTTCGCCATAGAGATTTATGTATTAAAGTAAAGTAACAGTCATTATTATTAGGACTACTGGTTTTTATTGCGGAATGGACTTAATAACCTCGATTAATGGTATCCTGCGTCCGGTGTTAATAGCCCACCCCCACCATTCATATTCATTAATCATCAGAGAATCACAATTTATCTTGCAGTGCTTTAATACCAGTGGGATCATTTGTTAATTGAATACAATGAAACAGCGACTTTTGACGATGAGGCGTGGACCAGAAGTAATTATCATCCTGAAGGTTAGATTAATGTTCTAGATCAATTTCATGTCTTGGTATAATAATCTGCGTGTGGATTTCAGTGCAACATTCCCGTGCTGAAAGTAAAACAGTGATAGGGCGTTCATCCATCTACATATTATAATTAAAATAAATCCTATGATGCGTGTGACTGTTAAGTATGGGCCAAGTTTCAGTTTAGTACATGTAGAAATACAGTTAGGCGTTTTGAGCAACAGAAATTGACACTAGTTCTGGATCTTGGGACGGTAAGAGTTTCTACAGGACACATAAATTGAAATTCCATAGTTTTAAAAATTTACAATAATAAATTAGTAGGAGAACAGATCGCACGGGATAGGGGTTGAACTAAAATAGCAGATGACTATACTCTTTTGTATGTAAATGAGTATTCTAATGGTGAGTTACAGGCCTTCTTCGTAAACACAGGAAACATAGCAGCTAATAAGAGGGTAGGTTTTGTTGGTGACTGAATGTTGTATACAGGTTGATAGAAAGGGTAGCTCATGTAATGTTTTGAGTGCGCATGCTTCAGCTGAAGTCAAAATTGATAATACAAAGGACGACTTTTATGAGAAACTACAGCGTGTATCTGAGCAGTTCCCTGTGTGGCACACCACAGCAGAGAGAGAGGATTTTTAAAACCGACAACTGGGACTGAGAGTTTTCATGAAAATAGCAAGAACAACAACAGTATCAATATTATAATAATAATAATAATAATAATAACAATAGTGAGGTTACGGTAGTGCACGTATTCACGTTATAAAGCGTAAGTGTCAAAAGCAAAATTTCTCAACATAGCGAAATTTATTAAATGCACTTCGGTGTCTCCTGATGGAAAGGCAATCAGATTGATAAAGTCTTGACGGTAGACCTAGAAGATAAAGGTGTATTATCAAAGTGATACATTCTTGGACGTTTTCGATCATCTGTTGGTTAAGAAAAACACGACGTTTCGGAATCTGACAGTGTTTCTGTCATCATGTAAAAGCAAAAACTAGTCGTAGTGTACTTTATAAATCGCTAAGTATTGATCAAATTCTGGTAGAATTGATACATTGGATCGACGAATGTGTGGATTTATCCAAAGCAGTGCAATAGCTCAGGCCGTTAGTCTCCGAATCCTCACCGCGGAGGCCTGGGTTTGCACCCAGAGTAGCTCATGTGTGATTTGCGATAGCCAAAGTATCGTTGGGACAAGCTGTCTCCGAGACCTTCTGGTTTTCCCTGTCAGTATCATTTCGTCCCTTCTCCATGTTCGGAGGATTGACAGTATTCCCCCTCAACAGCCCCAGTTTCAGAGAGACGCAGTCTTGCCCCATTACGACAGTAAAGAAAAGAGTTTATCCATAAATTTACTCTCTTCGCAGTGTGAACCGGACTGAACGTCTGACTAATGTCTCAGGTTCCCCCAATTTGCAACACGGAATCTGCCGTCGTCATACACACAGTCGTCGTGCGGAACGAATGGAGCCCTTGGTCGTTAGCTCGAAGTTCCTCCGCGATAATAATGGTCTCATTATTAATTGATGTTCGGAGCTGAGAAGAATTCTTATCGTGTAAATCACGGCATCTTAACTTTAATTTCTGCAAATGTACATTACTTACTGTTACTATTTACAGTATACCAAGAATTACGTACACAGTCTCATTCTTTATTTTTCCCATTTCCCTGTTTTTGGTTATTTTATTTATTTATCCTTTCTTTCTTTCTTTCTGTATAACTTTCCCTATTTTAGTCCTCTCTTAATTTTCTTTGTTTCTCCATTTCTTTTGTTTATTCTACTGCCTGTATTTCATTGTTGCTTTGTTCACTCTTTCTTTCTACCTTCCTTCGTTCTTACTTTGTGCGCGTTTGTCTGTCAAACACCACAATCCCACAGTTTTTCTTACTGTGTCCAGGAGAGTTTCGGTATCCGGTTTCAAACCCGCTACACTGGTCAGGTTGTGTTTGAATAGGGCGAGAAAGGCCACAAAGTATGCCTTTCACGTTGTCGGTTTGAGAGATGAGTAAAATGACACAAAGAAATCTTAATATTCTGTTGCGTGGGCTCCTGCAGCAGGTGACGATCGCCTGATTTGCATGTGTGGGACATCAGAGTCCTCCCACAGCACAGGCTTGTCCGAAATTATCCTCTAGCAACCGGAATAATATGCTGCTTACTGCACGTTTATTATTAAACAAGGAAGAGAAAACGTGTTACTACGAGCGCCTCTCGCGTCAGCCTGATGTCATGACGTGTATTGTACGCCCCATTGGCTGCCTCTGTGGGCCTGTATGATAGTCCGTTATCTTACTCCTGTGGCTGATTTGTTGGCATGGTGTTGAGCGCAAGAATAGGTTTACGTATATCCCAACAACCGCAATGGGCTGTGTGGCTAGAAACGGAACTGCTCAATCACCAGAACGTGTTGCTAACCGAGAACGCTATTCTACGTAAGTACTAGCCTTTCTCGGGATATAATATGCTTTTGCCTCTTAATACTGTGCCCATCTCCATGTAGGAGCGTTTTCTGTTTCTACATACTAGAATATCAGTTTACAATACTTAGGGTATTTAATCTTGTCTACGTAAACAGGATAGCACCGAGAGCAGAACCATTGAACGTTGTAGTTGGAAACCAACAGCTGGAGAATGTGGAGCATTTCAAGTACTTGGGAAGTTTAATCACGACGGATGCTCTATGCACCAAGGAAGTAAAAGCAAGGATAGCCATAGCCAAGGCAGCTTTCGTCAAGAAAAGGATACTTCTCATTAGCAAGTTGGGCTTGGAGATGAAGAAGAAACTAGTGAAGTGTTACGTAGGGAGTGTCGCGCTGTATGGAGCAGAGACTTGGACACTCAGGAAGAAGGAACAGAAATACCTGGAGAGTTTCGAAATGTGGTGTTGGAGAAGAATAGAGAAGATCAAGTGGACGGATCGAGTGACCAACGAAGAAGTATTGAGGAGAGTCAACGAGCAAAGAAACATTCTGCAGGCGATTACACGAAGGAAAGCTAACTGGCTGGGACATATTATGAGAAGGAATGGGTTACTGAGTGATATCATCGAAGGCCAGGTTGAAGGAAAGCGAGGACTGGGAAGAAGACGGATACAGCCTACTGACGATCTGAAACAAGGAAAGAAGATGAAGTTTCAGGAATTAAAACGAGAAGCTGAGAATAGGGAAAACTGGAGAGCTCTTTTTAGGCAGAGCAATGGGCCTGTCGTAAGACAGAACACTGAATAATAATAACGTAAACAGATATCGATGCTTAAAAGTACTTTTTACTGTCATAATTTACTTTTACTTGTCAGTTTGAACGTGTGTGAATTACAAGATTTAGTCTTCCGAAGGTACTGGTATTTTGGGAGGAATAAATCCCCGTTAGTCTGTATCCAGGCAAGGGGGTCTGATGAGGCATATTTAGACTCGCGTTTTTGTTTTCCGCTGCTTAAGGCATCACGTAATGGCTACCAAGATTAGCAGCGTGTGAAGCTTGTAAAGTTCCCTCGACCACGATTCCACTTACAGCTGTTTAAGAGTGGGATAGCAGGTTTCTGCTTCTGAAAGGACGATGGCCTGGTAACCAGGCAACAAAATAATACTTTCAGTAATTCTGCACTCACACCTGCGTCACTGAAAGTAAACTAAAAATCTGATAGCACAACCCTGAAGTTAAAATGCCAATAAACTCCTCCGTTCTACTAATTCCATTAACCTCCTATGATCTTTCCAGGTTTAGAGAAGTCTCAAATGATACTTTCCAGGTTTACCTTAAAAAATTCTGTAGGTATGTCTTGTCTTCTCTTCGTAGCAAAATGCCTAACAATCGCGGGCTTAAACCTTTCACTGTCCTGAATTGTAGTGTTCTGGGGAGATCAGCAGTGTGAGAATTGAGTTAGTGTCCAAGGTTTCGGAGACCGTGTCTGCCACAGTCATCACGACTTGATGTGATACGTGACTGGAATACCTGTTGTATTTATAAACACGGTCTCCGAAACGTTGGATACCAACTTAGATCTAACATGGTTGACTGTCCGAGAAGACTTTAAGGTGTTAAGAAGCCGAAAGCTTGAAATCTTATTTAACTATTACGAAGTTCCTCGTTATGTACTACACGATTCAAAATTTCACTCTTGTGCCTGTGTTACCCATCTAAGTTCCGGCTGCTGTCTGTGTATCGGCTCACGTGGTAGAAAATTTAAGTTTTTTAAGCTCTGGATTTCAGGGGACGTATTTTATCGTTTGTAAAAAAATACATTTTATTCCTAACTCTTGTAAGAAGTTTGCTAGTAGGCTGCTATTTTCATTTCTGAAACTCGGTCTTTAGCAGCCTTTTTTGATGCCTTTGTCTCTGAAGCATTTGTTTCATTAATTCCATAGCATTTAGAAGGTTCCTGATTTTTCATTTTAATTTTTTTAAGTAGTTTCCTTTGTTAACTCCACATTACGAGATCCTACAAACTGCTTCCAGGCTACCAAGTATGGTCAAAAATATGCAGCAGTTATGAGACCAATCTCAATCACCGTAATGTGTTTTGGAATAACAACGCACAAGGCCATTATTAATCACCCACAATTTCAGTGCAACATTTAAGATAACACAACATTTTTTTATTGCTGTTGGACACACGAAGGATGAAGTAACAGGATAAGACTCATATTGAGGACATTCGTAATTTGTACTCCACCAGACATTATTATGGTGATCAGATCAAGGAGGATAAGTTGGACGGGTCATGCAGCATGATTGAGAGAAGTGGTAAATGTTACATAATTTAGGTATGGAGACCTGACGGGCAGAGACGGTTTGAGAGACATAGGCGTATATGAAAAAATGATATTAAAATTAATCTTTAAAAAATAGGATACGGTGTCATGGAATTGATTCTGGCCTATGTAGTGACCTATGTTGTACACAAAGTAATGTTTCCTAGGGTCCCACATGACTGGAAAATTATTGCCCAGCTGAGTGAATATTTCCTTCTCAGGAAGGACTCTATGGTATTAATTAATTTTTGTATAATAGCCTGGAAGTAAAGATTCAAGGGTTCTTGATGTACGGAGGTTTTCTAATCTCTGTCACAAAGTTAAAGATACTGGAATGATGTATGCTTTAGAGCGCACCAAAATTCAAAACGTGTTTTTACTTCACGTCATAGGTGTCAATAGGGCAACGAAATGAATAACAAATCCAACTATGTTATCAAAGGCAACAATGCCACCCAAGGTTACTGTTGCAGCATTAAAGGCGCAACAGATAGACATGGGCGTTCTTCGTCTAAGCAAAAGCGGAAAATATATGTAGAAACCTGAACGAATCATGCAAATAGTTTCATCATGATGGTACTGACAACTTCAACTCTTAGGGCACATTCTTGAAATGTGGGCTGAACCGCGAAAATCAGCTTAAGCCTAAAGAAATGTAAATACAGTGGGTGGTCTTCAGGAAAGGTTGAACAAATCCTGCAGCTCAGAGAATTTAAATTCGTGTTATGCTTGAACTCGTATCTTGCGGCAAGGACGCAGTTTTGTTTTCGCATTAAATGCGTACCACACAGTGAAAAGTTTAATACTGCTCATGCATATGTATGAAAAATGAGGAGGGGTGTTTAAAAATCATGAGCTTAAAATCTTTCATTGCAGCCTTTAGAATTAGATCTGGGTGGTAAGGAAGAAGGAATTTATTGCATAGAAGTAATTAGCCACGTGAAAACTAGGAGGAATAAAAGTTAATCCAGCGAGTTTTATTTTTTTAAGATGGTGTAATCCAACAACAGACGCTGCTAGTTGTGTTTTGTACATTAGCCCCTCTTTTAGGTAAATGAAATGAAAATGTTGGATGACCGTGGCTGTATTCTGAGCTGTAGTACCGTGTGTTCTGGCAGATACTGACCGATGTTTTAGAGGAGCTTAGTGCCTTAATGTTATGATGACAGAAAGCAGTCGCCTTTATTACTTATCACCACAAGAACCTCTCAAGAAGTCAGATAATATCAAGGCATTTTTTATTATTGGTGGGAAGATCACATGTGTACTGAATTGTGGTTACAAAATCTGAGGAGGTTTAGACGTAGATTGGTTTACTATGAACATTAATATTAAAGAAATGACTTCTGAAACTAGAATGAAATGGTTTATATAATTAAATGGAGACCGTTTGTGATAATTTTAGTCGGGGTAATGCAGGTAAGTCTGGAGCCCCCCTCCCCCTCAAGCAGAAAACCATATCCAATCCCTTTGAATAATTTACTTTAGAGTTTCTCAGGTTAAGTTCTTTACCATTGCCGATGCAAAATAGAGAAGCTTACATAACCATGGACTTAATTTAGCACCTGACTGTAGGCATCAGGCCGTAACAGGACGCCTAATAATCAAGGAATATTGTGGCTTACCAGCGACAAAACGTCGGATTCTGTAACATAGAATTTCTCTATCAGTTATCACCAGCTTAAGGAATATCCTATCATTTAGTGCATTAGCCAGTTGTTTAGTTATATGGTTATTTATTCAGATGTCTTTGACCAGAGTCGCCTTCATTTCCAGATTTGATGTGGGGTCAATCCAGCGTCACGGGGAACCGAAGGTGGCCGCTCATCTCCATCTAGTTCCAAGCTTAAGAATGTTTGAATGTGCACCTCCCTTCCCAATGTTTCACTTGAAAGGCGGTGGCATTAAGAATTTTCGGAACACGGTGTCTAATAAGGTAAGTGCGTGTGCCAAAGTATAGATTTCCTTAGTTTATTTATCGTTGTTTCTTTGCGATTTTGCAAACGTCATTGTCTCTGATATTTATTTACTGCGCGTACAGATCCGTAACTGCAAACCTTCCACACTACACGAATACTACATAGGCTTAGCCGTAACTTGCGTTACTTTGTGTTTCGTTTAACAAGACAACATACCAATATATATATATATCAATTAGGCTTGTTTATGCCATAAACTCTTTCAGATGGCAACGTTTCAAAATTGCGTAGGATTGAACCCCAAGGACAAAATTCTCATTAAACTTCAGTTATTTATAGAACACATACTCTAAAAAAAATAATAATAATAGGAACTGTCTCCAGGTCACTCAGAAAATATTTAGCCAACATTCCGGGCGAACACATCAGGGAACTGCAGAAAACTGCCATTTTAGGATATTCATACATCATTCGAAAGACGCTGTCGTAAAATATGTAGTCGTCTCTAACACTAAAACTGTATAATATATGTAACCTGTATTAAATACAAAATGTATTTCGGAAATAGCTGCTACACTATGTACCTTAGGGGCAATGTTTGTCTCGGGTACATAGAAGTAAATACCCTACAAAATGGTGAATAGATGGAATAATAATAATAATAGCAACAATAGCAATAATAGCAATGAAGGGTTTTGTGTTCCAAAAAAGTGTACGCATAGCGTGAAAGATGTTTTATTCCTTTTGAGAAATAAAACCGGAAGTCTGTGTAATATTTTGCATAGATCAGTAAGCGTTTTTCAAGAGTCTAATGTAAAATTCTGGGGATATTTCGCAGTTTGGAACGCGATTTGTGCACGAAAATATAATTGTGGGCTATTTATTCATGACACCTCACCACCAAATACCAGGCATTTTAAGGTGTCCTTAAAAAACTCCTTGCGTCTGTAGCTCTTTGCTAGCATAATTTAACTCTCTAGTTACAGCGTTTTATTTATTTATTTTTTCTTCTGAAAAAAATATTAAGAGCGCACACCAACTTTATAGTCATTCTGTATAATGCAGTTTGAGTAATACATTCTTGCGAGCATGCCGGTTGTCTGTGGTGAGCTAACTACAGAAGCTAATGCACTCCATTAGTCGGGCAGCATGATTTGTGTTAGTTCCATAAACAAGTAGCTGCTGGAGATATATAGGCTGTAGGAACATAATCAGATGTAACAGTGTTTGTTAATAGTGAAAGCGAACAGGCGACAGGATTGGGTTGCTAAGCGACGTGACGGATCACGGACGGCCATTTGCACAAAAATTTATAGTGTGGTAAGAAGAAAAACTGGCTCAAACCCTAGTGTTTTAACTGGGTCTATTTAGGTCAGAGGAGTGCCGCCTTTACATGGTATTTAGAGACCTCAAGGGTCTCTAAATACATTAGCTCTGTCGGAATATTTTATCAGCCTGCCTTAATAGATATTAATTTCATTTTTTTTAACATACTGACTTTGTCTGGTTCCCAGAATAAGCAGATGGCTTTCTCAATTACATTTGACGGCTATTTTTTTTACAGTATGGCGCATAATTAATCATCCCATTTAAAAATAACTACCTTTTAAATGTATTAGTTGTTATTATTCAGAAATAAGGTAGAGGCGTTGAAAATTATTAGAAAGTCCAGCAGCATGCGACAATTGTTTAATTATTATTTCGTAAATAACTGCTTAATTTCATTGACGCAGAGATAATTTCACAGAAATTTTAACAGCCGAATGGCTGCAGCCAATCTTAACGCATATTTTTGCGTACAAAATTTAGCTTGTGCAATAATTTCAGCCAACAGATCAGGAAAAAATACAAATAACACTCCCCAGGTGGTTAATTGTGCGCCATTATGGAGAGGTGGTTTCTTGGGAGTACAAACCGAGTTTGTAAATATAATTTGTATGGTCATCAGGCTTTGAAATACGACACAATGAAAGGATTATTAGTTAGTTTCCAACCTGTAGTTGTTTAGGTATGTTTTTTCACTAAATGTTTAAAATGTGTGCATAATTTGTGGTTAATGCATCTGTCGAATAGTGTGATGTCACATTTCTTCCGTTTGTAGATCTTGAATTTATTTAAAATCAGAATATGTTTGTGCTTGGCTTGTAGTATTTGCAAGAGTTCGTGTTTGAGTCAAGTTCTTGAACTACAAATAGGAATTATAGAAATTTGGAGATGTATCCGTATTTAAATCGAGATAATATTTATGCTGAATTACAGGAACGACGAAGGACGGCCACTTTTATTACGAGTTACAAAGATCAGTTATTAATATTTAGGTAAAAGTCAACATTTTCTCTCAGTATCAAACGTAACTTCGAAAATATACCTTGTGAATGAAACTCCAAGTTAATATATATCGAAACATGTGGTAAATATTGTTACCATTGGTCTGAGTAGTGCTAAGTAACGAAATGAAAGTTGGTTATTCTAGTAGTGGTAGTAATTTTGAGGAGGGTGGGAGTAAAGAGATGGCTCCCAGGGACTCATATATCTTGGTCAACAAAAGGAGAAAAGTGATGCTCTTATGTGTCTGACTTCCAGACAATAGTACACAGAGCGATAATTAGTAAAGAAGTTAAATAAATCAAAACTTGAATCAACTGTCGGAGCAATGAATTATACCTGCTGCTGAGATGCTCTGAGGGTCTTTAGTGTAGTACCATAACTCGTGACGATGCAAAATTGACTTCCTTAATTAAGCCGGTATGGCAGGACTCTGAATTTGTTCAAATATTATAGAGGAAATAGAGAAGTTACATTGTTCACCAAATAAAACTAACTAACTAACTAACTAGATGGCTTACCGAACCCGAAGGTTCATCACCGAATTAACCAAAGCCCTCCACCGGACCCTGTCCTGGGCCAACAAAATCCAGTTTCCTTCAACTCCTATCTCCCATAGATCCCGCCTGAGATTATCCTCCCATCTACGTCTAGGTCTCCCCAGCGGTCTCTTCCCTTCAGGTTTCCCAACCAGTACCCGGTGCACACCTCTTGTCCCATCCATGCGCGCTACATGTCCCGCCCATCTCACTCTTCTCGACTTAATCACCCTCACAATACTGGGGGAGCAGTACAGATTTTTAAGCTCGTCATTGTGCAGTTTTCTCCACGCCCCATCGTCTTCCCTCTTAGGCCCAAATATCCTCCTCAACACCCGATTCTCAAACACCTGCAATCTGTGTTCCTCCCTCTGAGTGAGAGACCATGTTTCGCACCCATACAAAACAACAGGCAAGATTATTGTTTTGTATACTTTAATTTTCAGGTTCTTAGAAATCAGACGGGAAGACAAAATATTTTGGACTGAGAAGTAGCAAGCATTTCCGGAATTTAGTCTCCTCCTAACTTCCTCACAAGTATCATTTTGATTTGTTATTGTTGTTCCCAAATATTTGAACTTTGTAACCCTTTCAAAGGATTTATTAGCTACCCTAAGATAATTTTGCCCGCCTGTCTTCTGATGACGAGATACTAACATGTACTTAGTTTTTTCTGAATTTACTTCCAGCCCCACTTGTCTACCAGCCTCTAGTAAAACTTCTGCGTTCCTCTTTATTGTATTTATATCGTCCCCCAATAAATTAACATCATCAGCATATGCCAATAGCTGATGTGTCCCGTTCAATTGCAAACCCTCCTGCCTACCTTGGACCTTCCTGATGGCGTATTCTAGCGCAAAGTTAAAGAGCAAGGGAGACAAAGCATCTCCTTGTTTTAGACCGTTCTTGATGAGGAATGTCTCAGATACATATTTACCTACTCGAATTTTGCTGCAGGTTTCATTTAAGCACATTTTTATTAGACCCACTAGCTTCTTTGGTATACCAAATTCAATAAGAATATTATATAGCACTTCTCTCTTCACAGAGTCATAGGCTTTTTTGAAATCTATAAATAACTGATGTACAGTCCCACCGAACTCCCATTTTTTCTCTAGTATCTGACGAATGCAAAAGATCTGATCAATCGTTGATCTGTTTCGTCTGAACCCACACTGATGATCCCCAATAGTTTCATTCGCATATGGGGTTAATCTTGCCAAAAGAATGTTGGATAGAATTTTGTATGAGGTTGATAGCAGCGATATTCCTCGGTAATTACCACACTCAGTCTTGTCCCCCTTCTTATAAATAGGAATAATTATGGATTCCTTCCATTGATGTGGCATCTCTTCCTTATCCCAAATTAACTGAATAAGCTTATGGATCCTCATATGCAACCCTTTGCCACCTGCTTTAATTAATTCGGCCGGAATCTGATCAATTCCTGGAGATTTATAACTTTTCAACTTCCCAATGGCTAGTTCCACTTCATCTAAGCTAGGTTCTGGCACCAACAGTTCAGCTGTATGCATTTTAATCTGTCTAATATCACCAGTATTATGAACATTTAAGAGCTCGCTAAAGAAATTTTTCCACCTATTCACAATTTTTATTGGATCTGCAAGCAAATTGCCACTATCATCCTTTACCAAATTAGTCTGGGGTTGATATCCTTTCTTAAAGTTATTAATGCCTCTGTACAGGTCTCTGATGTTTTTTTCCTTATTATTTGTCTCAAGTTCAGCAATTTTGCCCTTCAGGTATTCCCTTTTCTTAGTCCTAAAGGTTCTACTAGCCTCACGTCTCACGTTACATAGATTATCCGCATTTGTTTTGTTTGGGTTCTGCAACCATTGAAATTTTGTTTGCTTCCTTCGATCTATTAATTTTGAACATTCTTCATCAAACCACGGTTTATTTTGCTTTCTCCTGTAGTATCCTAGTTTCTCTTTTGCTGAAATTTTGATGCAGTTTCTGACATTTTCCCACTCCCTGTTGATGTCCACACTTTCATTATCCTCATTTGTCTCTAAAATTTGAAACCTATTCGAAATTTCAACTTGATATTGTTCCTTTGCCTCTCCCTCACTTAATTTTTTCAAATCAAATCTTTCTGTGTCAAAATTTTGTTTAGTTCGTCTACTTACTGAAAGCCGCTCCCTCACTTTTGCTACCACCAGATAATGATCAGTGTCGCAATCTGCTCCTCTGAATGATCTCACATCAATTACATTTGTCTGCCTTCTCTTATCTACTAAAACATGATCTATTTGATTGTGTGTTCTGCCATCTGGGGAAGTCCAAGTGTATTTATGAACATCACGGTGTGGAAATTTTGTACTTTTTACAATTAAATCTTTTGACGTAGCGAAGGTCACTGCTCTGACGCCATTATCATTACTAAGTGCATGGAGACTCTCGCTGCCTATTGTGGGTTTGAAGACATCCTCCCTCCCAATTTTTGCATTGAAATCTCCTAGCAGAATTTTCATGTGATACTTGCCAAATGTATCAAATACTGATTCCAATTCTTCATAAAAGCTATCCTTGATATCATCGCTTTTGTCTTCAGTTGGGGCATGAACATTAAGGACAATGATGTCGCACCAACGTCCTTCCAAAATTACGTAAGACAACCTGTCACTAACAAATTCTACTCTCTTAACTGCTGCCCTAATTCTGCTATGAACAAAAAAACCCGTCCCTAGCTGATGATTGTCATTCCCCTTTCCATAGAAAAATGTAAAATTGTCCACTGGGATCGTGCCCTCCCCCTCCCATCGCACTTCCTGCACTGCCACTAAGTCTAACTTATAATTACCTAATTCCCTACACACTGATTTCAGTGCCCCAGCCCTATAGAGGCTCCTAATGTTCCAGGTACCAAATCTCATGTCCTTTTTCAATTGCCGTGGTCGTGCCAAAGAGTCCGTCCTGATCCGAGGCTTGGTTGATTTTTTCGTAACACATATTTTTTTTAAAGGTGAAAGGTTGTTAGCCCTACACCCAACCCCCAACCTGGAGGACCAGGGTATCACTCTTAGTCTAGCGCATCTCCTTAGACCTGTCCGGCTTGGGTGACCCTACCATGAGCCGAAGCTCAGGCCGGCATAGCCCTAAGGGTCATTTGAGCACGCAAGCCTCCTCACCCGGCAGATTGCCTTCGACAAGGTGGTGATACCTTCGAGAAGGAAATAAAACTAATGAAGGCAAAATGTGCATTGCGTGTAACATACCTGCGAAGGAATGCATACAAATTTTAGTCTGAAAACCTGAAGGGAAAATAGCGCTTGGGAGTCGCAGGAAAAGAAGAAATGTAGTGTCAAGGTGTGGACTGGATTACTCTGTTTTCTGGGTTGGGTTATAGTCTTCCATTGACTGTAACATGTTTTTAAATTAAGGAATAGATTAAACAGTGTATCCGGGACGTTTCGGGAATCTACACTTTAGAATATATTTAAAGTGGGCGTTACTCATGGACAGGAGCTGAAAAAATTGAAAAAAGAAAATTGACTAAGGACCGGTAGAAACATTTTATTCTGGTGTATTAAGAAAACTTATGTACCGTTGGAACAAATCAAGGTAATTACGTAGAGACGAAAATTCCTGTCTGTCTAATAATTAGTTTGTGGCTACCTTATGAAGACTTGTAAAGCGGTTTATTTATGTTTTATTGCTTTTGTTTGTAGTTAAGTCTTGTGGTATGTTTAAGAGTTTATATGATGAGCTTCCATGTCTCTAATGCAGTTACTGTAGAACGTTTTTAACACATACAATTTTACACTGAGCATTTTAATGATCAGCTTCAGACTTGTTTCCCACTACTTGTGACGTTACTTAGACCTCAATTTCCTAATAAAATATTATATAGAAACAGTTTATTCTACAACAGGGATGTAAAAGAATTGACAGTAAAGTTGTTTCTACCCCAGAGTAATTCGTTCATCAGAATGTGGCCGTGTGATGTGAAGCCTTGTTTCTTGAACAATTTTTATAACGTGAACAACGTGTATTGTATGTTTTTTTCGTGCTTTATTCCCCAAACCAAATTCAGCCAGCGATTGAATTAATGTAAAAGTAAATTATAATCATTACATAATCCTAATCATGCAATCTGGTATTTAACTTTTTATTCTGAATTATTTAATGCAAATTTAATAATTTTATTGACATATAAGTAACGTACTGTATTTATTATTATTATTATTATTATTATTATTATTATTATTATTTATTATTGACTGCAAATGAGTTTATACCCGGTGGCAGTGACCTACAATAAGACACAAAACAATAAGACACAACAGAACAATGAAATACATCAACACATTGAGACAGAACAAAACAATAAAAAACAAATATAAGACACAACAAAAACAATAAGACACAACAAAACAACACATCCCACTCAAAATAAAACAACTCATAAGATTACAAAACCATCTAACCTAATACAAAACCATCTAACCTAATACAAAACCATCTAACCTAAGACAAAACCATCTAACCTAATACAAAACCATCTAACCTAAGACAAAACCATCTAACCTAATACAAAACCATCTAACCTAAGACAAAACCATCTAACCTAATACAAAACCATCTATGAGGTATGTATTATCTTACTTGATCATGTGGTGGTTTTTATCCGATTAGAAAATTGTTTTTGGAATACGAAAATTTATTGACTTGCTGAAAAATACCAAAAATTTGAACTTATCTTCAATGATTTCAATCAAATAATAATTTTTAAACACATTTTAATATTCTCTTCGCCTCTACATTTTGTATAATTTTGAGTTATATGCATCCATGTCTGCGAAATTCAGTGGCCACATTGGCAGGCACCAGGACTATGGGGCCAGTAGTGTACATACGGTGTTTCTGAACCGAGGAAGCTCACATGAGCAAATCCGAGATTTCACTCCACACCTCCTTACAATCTCCTCGTCCCTCCGCCTGGGAACCTAAATACGAACGTCAGTCACATAGTTGATCTCTTGATGTCGTACCGTGCATTTTCCTTGTCACAGTATGTCTATTATGCTTGTACTATTGACATTATTTTGTAAACATTTAAAATTATATTTACAGTAGATTATTCAGTTATATGGTTTTAATATTTACTGAAGATAACTGTCTCTTGGGATATTACACTCTACGGTCTTACAGATAAATTACTGATAAAATATTCAAAGGAGCTTACTTCCTCCGTCTTCTTGTTCATCGTAAACAGCTAGCTCTTCTGAAGTGCGACTTTCCAAGAGACAGACGGCTTCATATTCGTCGCTGTGAGAACCTTAAATCTCACCAATGTAATCACATATAACGGCAGTAGTGTTGGGATGTGACTTATTTATCTATGCTATATCAACTATGGTCGTTGTTTGACGTAAAGAGTTGATCCTCGGGTTATTTAGCGACACTGTTTCAACTACATATTACTTTGTTTTGCGTAATATAATGAGAAAAGATGCCCTTGAATGGTATGTGAGAATTTCGAATAAAAGACCATGGTCGCTATGAGGAAAAACGCAGATAATGTTTGTTTATGTTGGTCGACATTCCGGCTGAAATTCGCGTCGCGTACCAGCCGAATACATAAGCGATAAAGCCGCTCTTTTATCTACCAGCTGTTAAGGTTTGCCATGTCCTCTTGATATAAATGTATAGCAATGTAGAATGAAGCAAGTCGCTATAGGCTTTTCACCTTAGAAGCGGACTTGAAACATTCTCGACGGACAGCAGCGACTTCCTTTGTTTCTGAGTACTAAACAGTGTTTAAACTAGCGGAACTAATTGTAGTATTCGCGTAGGAAAATAATTAAGGTGCAATAAAATTGAATATAAGAAAAACGTGGTTTCTCGGCAAAAATATTTTAACCGCAAGTAGTCCATAGCGAAATGTTTCTTGTGTTTATTTAACTCATTTCTTGAACGTATTAGACATGTGATAAGTTACAGGAATTTTATTTCTTTTGTTAAATTATTTATCTTTTCATTTTTTCTTCCTTACTTCTGTTTCTTTATTTCTTCTCTGTTTCGCCATCTCGTCTATCATTTTCTTATTTAATTATTATACTTTTTACTAGTTTATTTATATCTATTCGTTTATTTAATCTTTCTTCCATTATATCTTCTAACCTTCATTTACTCTATTTCTTATCCATTCTTGTTATTTTTTTTCCGTGTTGTCTTCTTTAATTCTTGTCCTTCGTTGCCGATTCTAGTGGCCGAGAGGTTATTACTGCTTCTTCATGTTCTCTAGGATCAGGGCTCACATCTCGGTTTGACTGTTCTGACTGACGTTTTTATTGGTTTCCTCAGTCCGTGAATGCAAATATCGGGATAATACCTCAGTTTCGAAAACATCCGTTCCCATCCACATTCTTTCCAAGCCCTGATTCATTAGTCGTGCTATAATTTTAATGTATAAAATCTGAGCTGCCGAGAGCAAACAAACAAACAAACAAACAATAAATAAGTACAGTATCTTTTGTATTTTTCTTAATTAACTATCAACGGGCAGCAGACCTTCTGTTGTCCGTCGTTGTCCATGCACTTGACATAGCCGACAAATCATCCAGACTTCGATAAAAATCAGCTGACAGGATTCGATCTGCATATGTTTAACTCTAGGCAGTTTCGGGAAGGCGTAAGTCAGCATATCGTGTAGAGACGGGCTGTTATAATAATGCATACATAATTAAGACTCGTAATTCTCTAGTGTTAGGAATTTCGCAAAGTGCTTTATTTCAGCTTGAACAGCGGACAAACTTGACAAGTTGCATATGAAAGAACAGACGTACAGCCTATCTGTCAACAGTATTCTTTATTGGCTGTTTCGTATTTGGAAAGAGTGTTTTGTTTTTGTTGGATTGAGTTCTTGCCCATAAGACTGAACTCCATTTGAACTACAGTAATATTTTTCAAACTAACTTTTAAGTGGAGCGAGACTTTCTTACTTTTTTCTCCGAAGGCTTAATATTATTGCCAGTGTAATTTATTGCATAGTTAAAATAGTACATTCAGAGCCCCAAGGTAATTCGTTGAGACCTACATCTACAGTGGTCATAATTTAAATTTTAAACGTTTATAGTCAGTTTACTTGTCCGAGACAATTAGTGCATAGCGTTGCAGCTGGCGTGATATTCCAATTATAGTTAAACTATTTACCGATTACGTAAAACTTAAAAAGGATACGCAGTGATGTAAGGGCATCAGTGGTGTCCCTCATGAACGTTTCTTCATTCGTTATTCGTTACTATAAACTAATAAAGTGACAGATCAGTAAACTAATTAACTAATGCAGTACAAGCAGCACTGGACGGAGTTCTGAATCAGCTCCGTCCATCTCCAATTCTTACAACCCACAACTTTAAGATTCATCTTTATGTTGTCCTTGTGTATCCTTAGTAATCGAAGTCGATTCTCTTCAGATGTTCCTCCTCTCAAAGTACTGTGTGCATTAATTTCTGCGCATTTTAGTATGTCCAACCCATGCTAACCTCCTAGTTCGCACTATTTTAACAAAACTAGGCAATCGATATAAATCAAAAGTTAAAGTCATTGTCGATAAACAACCCGTCTCGTTTAGTTGTCTAAAATGTAAAAGCCTCTTGCATTTTAACTATAAGAAATTGTACAGACAAACATTTTATTTGGCATAACGATTTGCTAGAGTTGCAGTTCTCTTGAATCATAAGATATCTTAAAAAAAATATAAATAACTGACTTACTGATCCAGTATATTTTCATATATATATATAAGATATTTGTCAAACGAAAGGGATCTAATCAATATTTGACGTATCAGGGTAGAATTTACATCGATCAACAATAATTTATTTTACGAATTGTCACCGGTGCCAGAAGAACCTTGAATCTCCTCCCCTCCAACCCTTCACGTTTCTCGGCCACAGATTTATAGCAACATAAAAAATTACTCATAAAGGCATACAAATTTTAAAACAATGGAGTAGTTTTTCATTGTAAAGTTCTTGCGAGAATGTCTATCCAATTATAGCGCATTTTCTTGGCAAATTGTAATTTTTTTTTTAAATTAAGGGGAGATATCCCCCCTCTCAGTCGCCAGCCTGAGAGACCACTTCTTGTCGTCTGTCTGAGATTGACTTTTCAAAATTTTCTTACCCGTTCTTCACACTTGAAGGCCGTCTCTTACTCATCCCGGGAAGGGAATAATCGCCCTACTCATTCGACCAGCCAGTTTATTATCTGATATTTTCCGGCTCATAATTGAGAGTGCAGGGATAAATAAGCCGAAATGATTGTTTAAATGTACTAGGGCATACCCGACCGAATCATTTTTTGTTGTCAGAGAGACCTTGGTTCGTTGTTGCCCTGTGTGGTGCGATACTTTATTCTCCCGTCATTTCCTGGCAACAGACTGAAGTCGGGTTTTTTTGTGGGGGAGGGGGTAAGAGGTAGAAAGGCCTACTGCAGGTTCAAACCCGGAACCGCGACCTGTAAGGTCAAGAACGATTTGTTTGAGTAAAAATTTGTTGTTCGGCCTCCCCTTGATCTGGTCACGACCCGCAGAACTTGCGGGCGTGTGGTGATTTGCTGGTAGCGGCTCCAGATTCCCCATTGAGGTTGTTCAGGCGTGAAGCCTTTCGAAACGCGATCCTGGGACTTAACGGACAGATCAAGTGCACCCGAGTTTTGTACCCGGTCATTTTATGTGAAATGTTTAGTGGACAGGCTGCAATAGCTACTTGGGAGTTGAGCGTCCTTCCCACAACTGTTGTTTTATACGAACGTAAACATTAGTCCCTCAGTCTAAAGAATACGTAAACTGTACCTCGGCGTCAACACTTCATTACTAGATTTATAAAATTTGTTTATTTTTTAAACGTTATTAACTTCGGTTTACACATTGAACAGCAGACGATTATGAACAAACGGTGATTACATAAGCTTTTATTTTCTTGTAGAACAATGTTTGAAAAATGAACGTGGAAGAATAGAAATTACGGTACAGTGTACTTAAGCTGATGACTGCGTGTACGTAGTTCCTGCAGCCAGAATTTTTGTGAGGGGATTATCTTTTACAAACAATTGACCTTTTACTAAAGTGATCAAGTCCAAGTAGCTATTCGAACCCATGACTCAACATGTCTATCGTTACAAAACATGAATTGTATTATCGAACACATCAGCTATTTGTTTCTTAAGAAAGTAACCAAGTGTCGAAGGGTTTGTAATCCACGATTCTTAACCAGGTGAATTCTGAAATATATAATCTTGATACACCATCTTTAAAACTTGAACCTGCAACGTCATTACGATTCTAAGCGAACATAAACTCATCTGGATAAGAATCGAGCGAGATTAATGACGTCATAAAAATTCAATTTGTAAATATGAGTTAAAATCAATGTTAATGTTTGCTGAAATTCCCTAAGATTTTATGTTTTGCCATCGTGACACAAACATAAGTTACGTTAAACTTCCAGTTGTTTTTGTGTCGCAGGTTAAAACTAAACTATGGATTTCGATCCCATGACTTTACCTTCTAAGTATCTGGAGGTTAGGTTTCAGTTCCTATTAAAACGCAACAGTCATTAGCACTCCGTCAAGATTAAGCAAATATTATTTCTGACACCAAAATATCTACCGTATCGAAATATAGTTCTAATAACTCAAAAGGTTAATCGCAGTGTTCACCAAATCCTATCACTGGGCCTGTTCACGCTTTCCTACTCCAGTCTCTAAAAGTATTTTTAATATTACTCTTTATCCACTCTCAGGTTTCACAAATATATTTTCTCTTTATTCTTTCTGAACGAAATAATATGTGTGACGAAAGAAAAAGAACGTTTTATGAAAATATTTCTATTCGAAATAAAATTATACAAGGAATTGAAATCGTACAGGACAAAAAGACAGTCCAAATTATACAGACTACGAATTAGTGAGATTTTGATAGGTGTCTACAAATGATGAAGGTCGTAATTTTTCTAAATGTGTCCAACTTTTTATTCTTCTCAGCACAGTTTTCAAACACCTTTCTTTTATCTCTCTTCTTTCCTGTGCTGAGGACCAAATTTATCACCGTTAAAGAATAAGAGGAAATATACTTAGATTAACATGTTTAATCATTACACAGGCTTGTACTTGAACAGAGCACAGTTAGATCGAACATACTCTATTGTATAAATATTTACAAAATAAATTTTATATTTATATAGCTTTCGCTCCCAATACCTTGGATTTATCAAATTACTTATTATTTATTCTTGTATAGTTAGAAAGTAGGCCTACCTTAAAATAGAACGTGAACTATTCTTCCCACACCTTTCTTTATTCATCGTTCGCATTAACCATATAACATCACATTTTTACGCTCTTTAATAACAACAGTTGATACAGCTTCGTAATGTGGAATGACTACCAATTTTACACATTATTTTTAACTGAGTTTAGCAGGCACTTGCAAATTAACAAGATTCGAATCCGCGACTATAGGCAATGTGATAAATGTATACATATTTATATTTCTCAGCAGCCTTAGAGAGAATTAAGCAAATTATATCCTAACTTATTCCCCTTCCAACTTTTCTTTCTTTTATTTCTTTCTCGCTTTCTTTTACTTTTTATTTTCTTTCTTTCTTCACATATCAGTGGCTACGAATGGCATGCTTACCTTAGCTCTATGTTTACACAATTTACATTATCAGCAGTCATTTTCACCATAGTAAATTAAACAGTTTAATCACGCGCAAATATCTTCCATAGTAAACCTATGCCTTACAGCAAAAATAATCAGTTTAAATCGTGATTCGAACTCGCGACTTCACGCTGGGACTCCTGCTGAGTTTTTCTAACGTGCCCACACACTGTCCATCGGGGCGGCTTCCAGATCTGCTCCAGGTTGGCTGATGAATCAGACGTCATCACCATCATTACTTGTCAGCTCGTCGTACATTTGGCCACACTCAGTACTCCACGGCTTCTGGGTTTCAGCAATTACAGCGCGTGTTTTCTGCTAAGTCCGCAATTCACACCAGCATTTATAAAGGGAAGTCTCAGGAAAACTTGACATTAAGCAGTGCAGACTATGAGGAAGGCTCATGGATATATGAAGAAGGCAATTAAGCGGGGAAGGTGGATCTTATGCTGCTCTCTACCAAGAGTTTCAGGTAATCAAGGTCTCCTGATGAAACACGAGGCAAGCCTCCTCCTGCATCAGTCATACAATGTGGCGGCAGCGTGTATTTACTATTGAATTTCACGCCGGGAACTATAACAGGGTGCAGATCACGAAGTTGCTTGCCGTATAAATCAAGACGCGGTGTAAATCTGAAGCTCCAGACCCAAATTAACAGTGTTTATACTCCAGTCTTGACACAGAAAAATGTGACTTGTGTAAGAGGCGTAACTTCTGCAGAAAGCAGTTATGTTATAGCCTTTTTGTTGTTATTTTTGTATAAATGTATTCCACTGACACTAACATAGTATGCAGGTTTTTTTTTATTATTTTTCACTAGCTGACAGGATTTAGTAGATAGTGCTTTAACGTGCAGTCTTCCTATTAGACAATTATTTTATTAGGTAATTCAGTTTACGACAGATGTGAGTTGGCGTTCATAACGTCAAATCCCTTCAGAAATGTCTAATGAGATGGAGAGTAGATAAATGTTTACAACATTTACTAAAAAAAAATATTTGTGAAGAAGGAGTTAACTCGAGCAACATAATTTTAATTTTTGTAAAGTTTTTGAACCATCCCTTTCCACAAAATTAGTTAAAGAATGGCTAAAACAAGCAAATATCTTTTATAAACTTCTTTCCTTAAAAATACGACTAAACAAGAGATCTTGCAGAGATCAGATAATATTAAAATTAGTCCTTTATAAACAGGGTGTGGATTGGACTTAACCAACTCTGGATATCGTCAAATTGCAGGTTCTTGTTAAAGCAGGTTTTAAACATTGGGTGACCGTAAAGCAAGAACTTTTCAGTTCATGCTGCTTTCAAGGTCTGAAAAGAATGAAAAAATTAGCATTATCCTATTACATTGGTCTGTTATTAAATAACGAACAATCCAAGATGTTATTTTTACGATAATTAAAATAGGGAGTCTACAATGGTCTAAGCATGTAGCTCGGGTGGGAAGAATGGAGAATATGTACAGAATTTTTATGGTAAAACCTCTTGAAAAAATGGTCGCACATGATACCGATGGTGATCGGAGGATAACATTAAGATGGATCTTAAGCATACAGGCTGTGATGATGGGAAGTGCATGAAACTGGTTCATGATCGTGTCCAATGGATGGTCGGTATCGGCAGTGATGAACCTTTTTGGTTCTGCTGCAAGAATTGGCCAATTTCTGTGTGGTTATTGCCGGCGCCTCTGCACAATTGTCTTCATTCTCACTGGCGTCCATCTAAGTCTGAAACGTATAGCCTTGACGATATAGGCCTCTATGTACGCTGTAATTTCTCAAAGTCTAGTCTTTGTGCCATGGATACACGTGTCTCATTACACACAACATGGCCTCTGGCAACTTGTGCAACGTAATGTACTCCATAATGGATTTTACACAGCAAGTTCCTAACTCATGCAAGTAATAATGAGTTTGCATACAAAACGAATTCAGATGCGCTTCTAAAAACCTGGCTGCTTGAATATAGATTCTCGGTTTAAGAACTCCTCATTCCCTGGGTTAAAAAATTAATTTATAAATAGTACACTCAGTGTGCATAGTGTAAAATTCCATGTATAATACGTGATGGTAAGCAAATAATGCTTAGCCATCTTTCTTCCACTGCCTCCATGGAAAAGAAATTTAATGATAATTTAAATGTTGTCCTATCTTCTTCTTCTTCTTCTTCTTTGGCGCTACAGCCCGATGTGAGCCTTGGCCTCCTCAACGACCCTCCGCCATCTGTTTCTGTCTCGAGCCACCACCCTCCAATTTCTGCATCCCAACACTCTTGCGTCGTCCTCCACTCCATCAACCCATCTGAGCTTTGTCCTCCAGGATTGTTGTGAATGATTTTCTTTGGTGGGTCACTGTCTTCCATCCTAGCAACATGTCTTGCCCACCTTAGTCTAGCGGATCTAATAATACTAGTGACGATAGGTTCCTTGTAGATTAAATACAATTCTGCATTGTATCTCCTTCGCCATTGACCGTTTTCACTCACTGGCCCAATTATTCTTCGTAGGACCTTTCTTTTAAACCCATCAATGATACGGATATAGTTTTTTGTTAAGGTCCATGTCTCAGATGCATATATTAAGACAGGCCTTATCAGTTGTCTTATATAAACTCTTTATTTTTTTACATATATAACACATGTATAAGTTGCATGGGCTAAATGAACTTACGTATGTCTGTGTCCAGATTTCCGTTGCTGTAGATTTACAACAACTGACAAGTAAGATAAGATCTAAAATTTCTTCAGTTTCTCTGATATTTAATCTTTCTGAGGCCAAAACATTCTCCTCCGTATACTGTTCTCAGACACTCTTTGTCTACATGCAACCTTCTCCATCAATGAGAGGCCACATTTCAAACCCGCTAAAAACCACAAGTAGAATTGCTTTTATAAATGATTATATTTCTGTCGTGGAGAAGTGACAAGGGGCTTGTTATGCATGGGTTCGCGACTGTTAGCACATACAAAACCAGAAATATAAAATTATCAGTATAGTAATCTCTGCAATTATGCAGTGGTATTTCACGCATTGCAATTTAAGACTTTAAAACCAGCATGATAACGATTTGCGTCAAGTTGCTGTGCATGTTTCCTTCTTCCTTCCACTCATTCGCTTTCCTCTTCCCCTCTATGACTATTAACAACCCACATACTTCTCTTACGTTTCTCATATTTTCTTATTTTCTGCTTGTAAGCACGTCCGTGTGCATTCTAGGTCGAAATTTTGATCCCTGTTGTCAGTGAGTTGCATCCAGTAGCCATGGACCGTGCGTGAGGTTTGATACTGAACAGTGATTAAATTTGTTTACAATCTGTCAGACTATTAATAGGATCTGAGACCGTTTCGTGGTTTAGGTTAAAATCAAATTCGTATTTGATTGGAGGAAATTCGCTCGTTTTGGTTATTAATCTGTATTTCTGGAGCTACATATGATTTATGTTGACAAAGAGAGACATACAGTATGATTGATTTTAAGACGGAAACGCAGAGATATGTAGGCTGGCAGTTATGTTAATAATATTATCTACGTCGCACAACAGAGTGTATCGTGCAGTAATGTACACATTATCTGTTGGTACCTACAAATTGTTTTAACGACTTGCTATTTTTATTCTTGTTGTGAACATGACATTTTATTAGTCTCTAAAATATGACTCGACTTACTAAAATGCGTATCTGGCAAAATATAAATGTAACGTACAACCTGTTTGTGGGCTGTATTGACGACGTTTCGGAGGTCATTGTATCTTTATATTCACTTTGCTTCCTTTTACTTAATTTTCACTTATATTTCTGTTAAAGTAAAGAGATGTGCCTTTAGTCGTTAAAGACAAATAAACTTATTACGATGCTGCTTTAGTTATTAAGTTAAAAAGACGATCGAATTTTATTATAATCTCTCGTACGCAGTGACTATTACTGGCCCCCTGATCCTTCATTTAGATGCAGAGGGTTAGATTATGAACGATAAAATCATTAGTACCAGCCTCCTCTCTTACGTCGAAACCCACAAGACGTCTGCGAGACCAAGAAGAATCAAGAATGGAACCCTTTACAAAAGATAAACTAAGGCTTGAAGTTTCTTCAAGTCGCGGGAGTTCAACGCTCGTAATTTTTTTGTTTCTTTTTCGTATGTCGTCCTTGAATTTTTACATTTAAATTTAGCATGGAATGAACCATGTCTTGTGTAATAAAGAGGAGAAGTGGTTTGACCCCTTTTTAATTGGAATTTGATTGATTTTTAATTTCATACGCTCTGAAGACTAACATGCATGGTGAGATGAATGGTTTGGATGGAATATTAGTCCTAGGGACAACATTGACTGCTACTTTGATACGGACGTCACACTAAATGCCCCGAAGCACACGAAAACAGGTGCAAATTGTCAGTTATTTTTAACTTATCCTAACTTACTTATAGAATCTTTACGGTGGTCTGAATTCACTCTTCCGCCGCGTCGAAACCGTGGAACCTGCTGCCTCTTATTTCAAAGTCATCAAGAATATTCTATTTAGAAACTGAATAGGATTATTTGACAATTCCCTACCGAATTCTAAGAACATTCAGAATCCAATGTGACTCGTAATTCGGTTATTTTTACGAAACTTTAATGCTATGGATTTCCGTTATTTTGTAATTGATTTTTTTGCGTCGAGTTGTAGGATTATACGGAATATAAATTGAAAAGGTTGTCGAAGGAAACAGTCGAGGGTTATTTTAATAAGTAACCAATAATGTTCTCTAGGAACCAGATTAAATCTACCAGAATCCTGTCGGGTTTTCGATTTTTAAATCGTGATGAGAACCCTCGTCTACAGAAATATTGAATAGGAATTTTAACCGTTCGTACCCCTGGATCGTATTCGGGAGTCTTGGTTACAAATATCGTAATTTAGACTAACTACTACCCTAATTGAAGTTTTCGTTGTTTCCCCAAATTATGGCAGGCACATTTTGGGACAGTGCCTTAAATTAGTATACGACCTCTTTCATCTACAGGTCATATATAAATTATCTATACAAATTTATTCATCATATCTTTTTATATGACATAATCTGAGTTATTGGTTGTGTCACAAATAAATAATAAACAAAGGAGTAAGAGGTCACAGGTTACTGAATAGGCTGTTTTATGCTAAAAATTAAATACGTCTGTGTCAAATGACTGCAACTTTTGGTGAATAGGTAAGGACTTGGAAGCAGATATTGGCATTATACCGACATTTCGCAGGAACATGCTGTCTTTATAATAATCGTCATGAAATACTCAAATCTAACTTCAGTCTCTGAACTTGTGCTGATGTATGATATTAAGTTTCAAAGGCATGTAAAATAACAAATAGGCAATTCTGTACAAGTTATCACAGCAACTACAATCGCATTAAATGTTCCATACTAAAATTACGCTGCTTTTTATATTTCAGTAGCGTGAAAGTACTAGCTCACTCCGTGCAACAATATAAAGAGTATCTCGGCGAAACAAATGAACGCTGTCCCGTTTAATGAGAGCATTGTTCGTTCCTCACACGCGTTGTTAATGGCTGGAACACGAAATGTTCAAGACCATGAAAGAATTTACGCAGTTCTCCGAGGTAAGTAATGGCTTACGGACAGGAGTAGGTGGGGGAGAAGGGTGGTATTTTCTCCTCTTTTTTTTAATTTAACTTATACTAATGAAACAACTGAGCACCACTAAGAAAGTGAGTGGGCGTGAAGGAAAGAAGATACATCTGCAAACTTTACTACAGCGGCTAAATCTCATAATCATTATCGCCATTATTAAGTTCTTGAACAGTGGTGTACAAAATATTCGACTTTATTTGCAATCTGATATTGTATCATTTAATTCATGCTGTATTTGAGTGAATTCGGGTTTGCCATCCGAAACGAAGAATATAGATCGATGGAACTTGAGTGCAATGCGAAGAAGAAAAATATGTACATGAGGAAGAAGTGACAGGAGGTTGGCGAAAGTTATGTTAGGAAGAACTTAATAATTTTTACCCTTCACCGTAGGATTATATGCCTATTATGAAACAGGATGAGGGACATGTACCACGCAAATGAGAAATGCGCACGAGCAAACATATTAATCGGAAAACCTAAAAGGAATAGGGCGCTTGGAAGATGAAATAGAATTAATCGCTTTATTCAATAAATGGCTGCCAAACGACGAAATACTGGTGGACTTAGATTGCACACCGTAAACCCCATTCTTGCCGTCTAACAATCTTCATGCATAAGAAAAGACGGAGAAATTTCGAGGAAAGTGTTTTATTAAAAAATAATATTAATTTTGGTCACTGCTATGACGTAGTTAGTCTTTACACAAACGAATAAAGCAGGGTTCTGAGGTAATATAAGCCTCGTATAACTTTTGGGTTTCCGAATGGTAAACACGGTGTAAGAGGCAACTATCTTTTGTATCCTTTATTTTGCTCTCTGTATCTATTCATGAAACGTTCTTCCATAATTTTATACTTTATTAATACAGTAAAATTATCCACATGGCTGTACAGGGTGAATGTCCAATACCTTCGGATTTTTTGTTATGCAATGCCGCATAACCGTTATACACCCTTAATTGAAAACATCAGTCTTTATTTCGTACTACACCAGTTGTTCGAACTGGCGACCTTCCATGGTTTCTGTCATCCTTTATCCAAACTTTATTTTATGAATGAGACTGTATTCCGTTATGTTTTAAAACGGCTGTATACAGTTAAACCAACAACTGGCTCTTAGTCTGTTAATGCACAGCATACGTTGCAGTAACGTTATATTTCCATACTAAGCGCTTGAGAGAAGACCAGCACAAGAGACTTTAATAGGTTCTGCAAGACTGCTTTAAAAAACGGCACGGAACATTCACTCTGTATTATGTGATTACATACATTAAAACTTTTGACAGATTTTTTTTTTTAATTCTGCTTGCGAACTCAGTACTTCTCATTTCCTATCCACGTCATTAGCCTCTGAGCGCGCTTTGCTGTAGGTGGCAATTTCAGTTTTAATAAATACAGGGCGTTGTCATGGAATCAGATTTGATAGGCTCCTCCTTCAAGCCCCTCCTTCCGCTATTGGAGTCTCTCCTCATTCTACTGGTTTATTAGGCATCTCTGGGGCATTGTGCATGGTTGTAATGATTGCCACCCTTACGACCCTTCCACAAGATGGTCTCGATGTGAGTATAGCTGGTCTCTTTTAGAAAGGTCTCTGTTCTGCGCTTTCTGATGGAGCTGTAGCAACACGCTGCCTCGCGCCGTCTTCATTGTCTATCCTACGTCACGTACCAAGAACTCGATAATTGAAATTTGATTGGAACTTTCTAGAAACCCTGTCGCAACGTTTACGTTATAGTGGGCAACTGAAAAGATCAACAATTTCGTCCATCCTCGATCCTCAGTATCTGTTTTCCTAGGATTATCATTTTATCGTCCCATCTCATTCTCCGTCTTCAAAGTTGAAGTTTCCCAAGAGGTTTGCCCACAAAGCTATCTGTTTCTCTCTCTTCCGTTCTTCTATATTTCAAAAGCCTATTAATGATAATTAACCTGAACATAAGATAGTGACGAGGACAGGTGTAACAGGAAATTGGAGTAAATTACGGAAACAGGATATTTTTATTTGTTAATCTTAAGGAGTTATTATTAAAACTAATTAAATTAAGCTCAGGTGGGCAGGGAATGTAGTACGCATTGCAGAGACAAGGGATACACACGCCACTTTTTTCAAAGTATAAAGAAATGAGACTACTTGGTAGAACTATACGAAAATTAAAGGAAAGTATTAAAGTGGATTTTAAGCAAATAGGGTGTAAGAATGTGGTCTGGATGCAAATGGTTCAGGATAGACTCCAATGCCTGGATATTTTGAATAAGGTAATTAATCTTAATTTGACTATCTTCGTGAATATTAGTTCCTCAAGAACAACTATGCTGGAGGTTGTTGTTCCAAGGTATACAACTAACATGACGTAAATCTATTTTATATGAACTGCATCTTGCCTGCAAATTTAATTGGCGTCAACCTCACCCATGTTCTGCGTTCTTTACCCAAACTCTGCACACGTCATGTCTGTGGTAAAGCAGCGTTACGTATGTAACGAAAGTACTAACAGCATCAAAAGTGTTTTCAACAATACTTTTGTATAGATTTTTATTTACTTTCGTACGTATTAAAAATAATGCACCTGCACAATTGAGAAGTTCCTTGTTAATCGTAAAATTAAAATGAGAAAACACTGGTAAAGAAGTTGGATCCATAGACAAAATGAGATTGGAGGGTCTAATACACCTTGAAAGCATCTGATCGTTAAATAAGTATGATTATTATATATATATATATATATATATATATATATATATGTTTAGTTAATTTGTTTGTGAAATATTTTTCATTATTATTTTATTATTATTGTATGTATTAGCAGTGTTTGCCTGTTATTGGCTTCTTGCTGTTGGCAAACACTTAAATAAATGAATTGAATTGAATTATAATGTATATAATAAGACACCAACAGACAGGTGTCCCAAAAACACGAAGAAGCATTACAGTATGGAATATTAACCTACTGTATATACATATTATTTGGACAACCCGTAGTGGTGGTTAAATTGTATTATTTATCCTGAAGATAACTGCACTATTTACATAGATTCCATTATATTTAGGAATTAGTATTATGAGCCTAGGGGCTAATTGCTTTATGGAGCTAATTGATTGTTTCTTGGGTTATTTAACGGCATTGTTTCAGTTATGTGTTAATTAGCATAGAACTATAGTAAGAATGTAAATTATTAACTTAAAAGTGTGTGAGTATAGTAACCTTGGCTTATTTTAACGAATATGTTAGCGGGGACTTAAGAAAAACCTTAGTCAATTGTACTGAGAGTCAAACGGGCTCTAAGGCAACTGCAAAGCCGGGCGGAACAACTAGTCGGTCTGTTCTTTGCACGCCTACGTATAAGAATGCAAATGACGACCAGAAATATAGTCCCGTCAGTGCCTTAATGACCACAGCTGGAGTGCGTCGGCTGTGCTGCACATGTGGCATGTGATGTTTTGTGTGTGTTATGTAATTGCCAAACCTTCTGACCCTGTGTCAAATTTGATTGTGAATGCTTGAACATATTGAAACAGGTGGCATAGTCACTAGACCACCTGCAGATCAATCTCAGAGATCAGACGTTACCCTCTGCCCTCACAAACGAGAGTTTCAAACACTTCACTATGACAGTGTACCACAGACTAACACGTTCGGTTACCTCGACTTTATTAAGAGTTAGTGAAACAATTTTGGTGTGAACTTTTAAAAATGTTATACAAAAATAGCTCAGTCAATATGAAGACTAAATACGGGCTTGGAGAACGAGAATCGATTCCCAGCAAGGACAGTGTTTCTTTGTCACTGCCAGAATACTCAGACCGGCTCTGGAAGCAACCCGGCCTGTGATCCAGGTGTATCCATTGGCTCTTTCCCGGAATTAACGCGGCTGGAGTCGTAACTGTTATATTGATGTTTTGTATGAAAAGAGGAAAACGTGTTAGTTTATTCATGCAGTGTATGATAGAGAGTAAAGAAACAAATTTATGTGAGATTTAAAGTTCTCACAGCGACAATAATGAAGATGTCTTGTGTTTTGGGACACTGCGCCGTGCGGTTTGGCAGAAACTGGACGGCGATTGAGAGGTGTTTATTGCCCTGATGTTGAAGGCACCAAGGTCTTCCGAAAAGGCAGTCAGTTTCTGCTTGACTATTTGGCGAAACATACCAAAAAACGTTATTCTTAAAATTTAGAGTGACTTAATTTTTCTTTCGCCTCCGTTCCCCCCCCCCCCCTAACCCCCGCTCAACTATCACCTATGCACTAACATCTAACACACTACAAGACAAGATAAATGAACATGGTCGCATGCTTGTAATCCTTCAAATCTGGACGTAGAAATAAAAGCCCATTTCACTACATTATAGACGTGTTTAGATGGTTTTGCTCCCATGGGGTCTTCATAACCTCATGACCAGTTTGACCCATAGGTCGTAGCATGTTAGCCAACTCACAAAATATATCGACACAAGTATTTTCAGACCACTTACCGAGCCTCTACATCGAATTTATTTAATTTAACGTAATACTATTATGGAAACTGTCTTGTTGTGTTCGGTTACCCAACTTAGTTCACTCTGTCTGCATGGCTTAGTTTTTTCACCATTTCTTATATGTGGTAAATTCTTCAGGCTGTCCTGTTAAACATTTTATATATTTCTCATCTCCTCTTGTATATTAGATGTCCACATGCCTTATTCTCCATATTATTATAATATTTGATAAAGATTAGGTCTACAAATTATGAAGCTTCTCCATTTATGTATGAAATGAAGCTGTGAATATGTCGAATAAATAGTCACGACGGCCGATAAAGGATGTCAATTGTTTAGCTTGGAAAGTGGGCTTTAACCTCTGATTTAATGGGAAAAGATAAGGAAGTTGAGGAGAGAGGCAGGTTTGTGATGGATCTGAACTCGGGTCTGCTAACGCTCTGGTCGTGATTCACTAAGATGTTTAGATTACCGTAATATTCGTTCGTCTTTCATGTTTGACATCCATAATTTATTCTTACTTTGATCCAGATGTAGATGATTTATTCTTTGTAGTAATTCCACGTGTTTTTTACAACTGACTACGTATCACATTGCATCGACTTGTCCTAGTCACAGACAGTGGATTCGTTATATAAAATGATGTACGAGGAAAACCATGACTGACTGATAACCTGATCATTATAATTGATGAATTAGGCGTTTTAGAATTTGATACATTATTCTTGTTTTTTATACGTAGGTGTAGAGAACTGGAGATGTAATATGTGTAAAGACGTATGCCTGCTTCAGTTTTAAAAGCAGAATGCATTATTTGCTATTTTCCATACTCAGTTGGTAGTTTGTTAGCGAATGAACAACTCTGAAATGATTTTACATTTAAGATATAAATAATTGTTAATTTATTTCGTTTTTTTATAGGCTAGATACCATCTATAACAATCTATATACAAGTTCATAAGCCATAATGATGTAGTGTGTATATTGTATGTGTTTATGCAGTCTAATATGTCGTGAATTTATATTACGGTAATTTATTTTAAAGCATTAGCAACCAAATTTTTATATTTCAGACCCAAATGAAACCTAAAAGACAAAACTTTTGTGCTAAATTATTTTCCTTCATTGCACATTTCTTCTTCTGCTATTTTATCTTTCTCGTCGTCTTCTTCACTTTCATGTTCTCTGTCCTAATTCTAATAAATCTTCTTCCTTCTCTTCTTCATTTGTTCAATTTTATGATCCTAGGTGTATTACTGTATCTTTATCCTCTTTTTCTCCTCCTCTCTCATAATTATGCTTTTAGGTTTTGAAAGTTTTATGCCATGCGGAGACAAAATTTTTACGTCCACACAAATGGCAAGCAGGGTTAATGGGTTTATTGTTTTATTCTTACGGTGTTACATGATGCGTCCTTGGAAAATTCGTAGTTTAAAATACATAATTAAGTTGGCGTTTAATAAATTATTTCTCATCCCTACCGACCATTTATTTGC
Organism: Zootermopsis nevadensis; assembly: GCF_977971745.1. Lineage (NCBI taxonomy): Eukaryota > Metazoa > Arthropoda > Insecta > Blattodea > Termopsidae > Zootermopsis > Zootermopsis nevadensis. The sequence goes on along the minus strand of NW_028259154.1, from coordinate 14,339,837 downwards.
ACTTTATGAGAACCGGAAGTTCCATAGGTTTATTAGCGTTCACGGAGTACCAATGAAGTTTACAACAAACACTTAGGTTGTCTATAAATGGTCACCAGCCTTTCTTGTTGCAATCAGAAATATGTGCTACCGACACACGTGAAGTCTCGTAGCTTAGAAACGCTGTCAGACTTCAATTTGTTCTCATCGGAACAAAGCAGTTGCAAGACTGAACAAGTGTTTCTGTCGTGTTACCTGGTGCCCTGTGTTGTCTGATCTGAAGGCCACGAGCATTTGAACGGATATCATTTGCTTATAATACGAAGCATCAGGAGGTTTCTCTTGATACGACCTTAAAACTTCCATATCTATCATTTCATTTGAGTCAGTCTTAAAGGTGAGGGGATTTCATTTCCCACAGTAAGTCCAAGGTTTTGTTAGTTCTCTTAGCGAGATGGGATGAAACTGTGTGTAAAAAATATGTTTCCTGTTAAACTCATTACTTCTCCTGGGCCATTTGTTTATGACCTAGTAGTAGGATTGTATCATCAGTAGTAGGAAATGTTTGTTCAAGGACAAAATCTGCCTATTCCTAATATAATAGTCAGTATTGGTCATGCTTGGCTGGACAAGTGCGCTGTTCTTACGATGAGAAAAAGAGAGAAAGATTTGTAAATCTGATGGTGGCAACTCTGGTAGCAGGAGGTTATGACGAAGTCTACCGGTGTCTGCATTTTACGGGGTTTTGAAGTCTGGTGTCAGGCGTTCTATTTTATGTTGTTGGAGTTTGGCAAGAATCTGGCTTTAGTCGTCGTGCAGATGTTTTCAAGTTCAAAACCTTACAAAAATATTTTATATATTTTGTACTGTCAATACGTTTTTCATAAATAATGCTGCAGTAAGCTGTATTACCGCTCAACACAACAAGTTGTATTCCAGTCAGCTTTAACTGATCCAGTCATACGCTAGTTAACAATTTAATAACGACACATCTTCCAAGCGGTATGTTTTCTTCAGTTGTTCAGAGTGAAGTGTTTCACGCTAAACCACCTGATATGTGTTATACATATTGCATATCGAATCCTTCAGGATTTTATCATGCTGATAATATTTGTTGAAAAGCGCAGCCATGTAACTTTTTTTATCACTGATTAGGCTGTGTAATTTTGCCTCTGCATTTAATTTATGTAAGTAGGACCGTGCTGTATGTAAGCTTTGTTATCACCCGCTTATAGGATGGCATTTACAGAAATAAAAACTGGTGTATATATATAATTTACACAAAATATAATTACGGAAAATTTAGTCTATGACTTCCAGCACATTCGGCCTTCTTACCTGCAAGTTAAAGTTAACGGTTATCCTAAGTAAGATCATTCGCCCTTTTCATCATCGCTTACTATAACTAGAAAATCGTTATCGAGGTCCAAACCACGGGCTATCGGTTGCAATATATATTCAGAATGTAATTTAGATGCATCTTCGTTTGAATGAAAGAGCTAAGTAACATCATAAGGAAATTCATTCCAGCACAGTGGGGTCTGCTCCGAACATGAGTTAGCATGTCGTCTCGAACACGTACGGTAGAAAAATTAATTTCTTATTTCACTGAAATATATTCTATGTATGAATAAAACCACTTTTTGTAGCTGATCTGATCTCAGGTTCCTTGTACCTACATAATTCACTCTACGTGAATTGAGGCATATTTTTTTTAAAGAAATGTAAAATGCAACGGTTGAAATTAACATCAAAAGAAAAATGTGGATGGAATAAAGAACAAGCCTTAGAGCATGTAGATTATGAAGAAAATATCAGCGTGTTGATAACCAAATATGCAAGAGATTAATGCTTTAGGTGTTTCAACTGCACTGTGCATTGCGGGCGAAGGGAATTTTTGGATAAGTAATTGGTACTGCGTATAAGGCGCTTGTACTTATGTCTGCATGAAAAACGTACAAACCCGCATAAACAAATATAATATACAGAAATGTACCCTGATGATGGAGACAGTAAATTTTACTGAAACGTCGGTCAGTATTTGCAAGGTGCAACATACCTGAAGACAAAAATGGCTCTCTTCTGGGATGTTGCATTGGGTAGTCTGTTAGATACTGACCGACTGCTTCCAGCATCAGAGTGATCGAGAAAGCAACTATCTTTATGCTTGTCGGTGATCCTCAAACCTCAAAAGTTTCATTATTGGTGCATAGTTTATGGCCCTATATAAAATACTGTAACGTGGGTCGGCGCTGCGACCTGGATTGTCAACCCTGATTTATTCACGTCAAATTAAATCAGTTACAGAGGTCTGCACTTACAGTCAACTCTCTACAACAATAACAACACACTTCGTGTCTCTGTTCTCTACACACACACACACACACACACACACACACACACACACACACACACACACACACACACTTGTCCTCCGAGTCTATCTGGTCCCTCGAGTTCGGCGCTCTTCACTTACACATCGGCCCGTAGCACCCCACTGGACACACGCTGGCTCCTCGGCCGCCACGGTCCACGTACCCGGTGCTCGCTCACGCAGACGACCTGTCCTTACTCAGCGTCGGCCCGTAGCACCCCACTGGACACACGCTGGCTCCTCGGCCGCCACGGTCCACGTACCCGGTGCCTCACACGTAGCCGATTCGTCCTTTCTCAGCGCCACACCAGACCTCTCGTTGGCTCGGCTCTCACGGCACACTTCTCTTAAGCCCGATTCACATTTCTGTTCTTTCCACACTCCCTTTCCAACCACTCTTCAACACTCTCCCTTTTCCAACCACTCTTCAACACTCTCCCTTTCCAACCACTTGTCCTGAAGCTGTTGCTGGATGCCAGCCAGAAACAACTACGAGACGTTTACGTGCATCCAGCAACAGCTTCAGGACAGTCTTGAAGACAAGATGGATGTCAGCCAGAAACAGCTACAAGATAATCTAGGCGCACAGTTTTCGAAAGAAATAAGCGCCCTGAGGTGCAGTCAGGTGGAATTAGAGGAGAGGATCACCGACGATCTCGGACAAAAGTTAGAGACCACGCGGCGCGAGTTCGAGACACGGCTGCAGGCCCGAACAAGGCACGGAGGGGCCGGAACGTTCGTGGGTGGCACGGACCGTGTGAAACCGCCTAAGTTCGACGGATCCACGTCTTGGACAGTATTCCATCGGCAGTTTGAGGCTGTGGCCAACCACAATGGCTGGACGCCTCGGGATAAGGTCACGCATCTCCTTGCCGTACTTCAAGGGCAAGCCGCTGACATCCTGCATGGCGTTCCTGTTGGGGCGGCCTACGACGACATCCTCAACGCATTAGAGGGCCGTTACGGGGACCATCAGCTGGTGGCGGTCTACCGATCTCAGTTGAAACAAGGACACAGGGGAGGGGCGAAACTCTGCAGGAATTCGCAGCGGCAATAGAGAAGCTGGCCCATCGAGCGTTCGTAGGGCTTCCCGCAGATTTCCTGCAGAGGGAGGCCGCTCACGCTTTCATCGACGGCCTGGGAGACCGAGAGATTAAGCAACACCTTCTAATGGGCGGGGACCGACCCTCAATGAAGCTACAGGCAGCAAAGGCAGCCGCAGGATCAACACCAACGATGCGTCAAATACGGTCAAAGGACCCGACGGAAGAGTGATCGCCTCAGGATAGGCGTCCTGGATGGGGGCGACCGGTGTGCTGGCAGTGCGGCGCCCCCGGCTACCTGATGAGATGGTATCCGTGGGTCTCCGCAAGGACCAACCAGGTCTCGGGAGTAATGGCCGGCGTATGGAGGGGACCGTCGGCCCCACCACACCATTCCCCTCGCTTTACACTGAGCGTGGTCACCAAGAGGAGTGACGACGGTCTGATCACCGAAGGCTGGATTCGGGGAAGACGCTGTAATGTGACCATCGACACCGGAGCTGCAGTGACCGACGTCGTAGCGGGAGAATCAGAGCGGGAGCCGAGCAGACCGTACGTGCTGCAGACAGCGTCCGGTGAAACCATCCCCGCTTTGAAAGAGGTGTTAGTTAAGCTAACGCTGGGGCAGAGTGCCATCCGCACCTGGATGTTTGTAGCCGACGCCACGGACGACATAATCCTGGGGCTGGACGTCCTGCGAGCGTACGATGCGACTGTGGAAGTAGGACGCCAATTGCTGGGACTGGCCCAAGAAGAGATATCTCTATGGAGCCCTCGGTGTAGACCCCGATCCACACGCCTGACATTAGCCAGCGAGGAAATAATACCGGCGCGGTGCGAGAGGCACGGAGGAACGACCCCGTGGGAACGGCGAGCGGAATAATAGAACCTGGTGTGGACCCTTTACCACGAGAAGGACTATACGTAGCCAGGGCGATAGTCCGCACCCGGCGCAGCGTGCCTGTGAGAGTTGTGAATGTCGGGGACGGCGACCAAGTGCTGGCGGAGGGCACAACTTTGGGCCTGTGTGAATCGGTCACGTGGGCGGGCCCGGCTGGCAATATAGAACCTCCGTCGCAGAACAGAGAGCTGTGCAAGCCACTGCAGGGCATGGTCGCCGATGCTATCCTGAGCCTGACGACAATGGAAGCCAGGGAGCTGAAGGCATTGGTCCTCGACTTTCAGGATGTCTTCGTGACAGAAAACAATGGTTATGGGCGGACGGACAGAGTGCTCCACCGCATCAGCACAGGCGATGCTCGTCCGATCCGTCAGCCTCCTCGGAGGCTTCCGTTAGCAAAACAAGAAGAGGTGGACGGTATGCTAAGGGACATGGGGGAACGAGGTGTGATCGAGGCATCAGACAGCCCGTGGTCGTCGCCCGTCTTGCTTGTGCGAAAGAAGAACGGGGAACTGCGGTTCTGCGTTGACTACAGGAAGCTGAATAACGTCACCAAGAAGGATTGCTTCCCACTGCCCAGGATCGACGATACCCTAGACACACTGGCAGGGGCCAAATGGTTCTCGACATTAGACCTAAAGAGTGGCTACTGGCAGGTGGTCCTGCATCCTGAGGATAAAGAGACTGCATTGTCTACTGGACAGGGGCTGTGGCAATTCACAGTAATGCCATTCGGCCTTTGCAACGTTCCAGCAACGTTCGAGCGGCTGATGGAGTCCGTCCTGCGGGACCTGACGCACAAAGCCTGCTTGGTCTACCTGGATGATGTCATCGTCATTGGTCGGACATTCCGGAAGCACTTGGATAATCTGAGGGAAGTGCTCCAGGGGCTCAGGGAAGCCGGACTTAAGCTGAACTCCGGAAAGTGTCGGATGCTCCAGAAGGAGGCGAAATATCTAGGACATGTGGTTTCCCCCGGCGGGGTGACAACCGATCCCGAAAAGCTGAAGGCTGTGCGAGAGTGGCCGAGGCCAAAGGACAAGCACGAGCTAAGGAGCTTCATCGGCCTATGCACCTACTATCGGAGATTCATTGCCGGGTTTGCTGACATCGCCAAGCCACTGACTCAACTCACCGAGGAGAAAAGAACGTTCCACTGGTCCCCGGAGGCGGACGTTGCATTCGAGTCCTTGAAAGAGTCGCTGTGTGCATCGCCCATTTTAGGATATCCACGACCTGGCGAGAAGTTCCTGGTAGAAACCGACGCAAGCAGCATTGGGATCGGAGGCGTGTTATCCCAGGTACAAGATGGCCAGGAGCGAGTAATAGGCTACTATAGCAAGACCCTATCCCGCCCCGAGAGGAATTACTGTGTCACCCAGAGGGAGCTGCTGGCTGTGGTAAAAACCTTGGAACATTTCCACAAGTACCTGTATGGGCAAGAGTTCCACCTGCGTACGGATCACTCCGCCTTAACGTGGCTGCTCGGTTTCAAGAACCTGGAGGGACAGACTGCCCGTTGGGTCCGCGACTACAAGAATATAACTTTACCTCTGAACATCGACAGGGACGGAGGCATACCAACGCCGACGCTCTCTCTCTAGAAGGCCATGCTCGGAGGACTGTGGCAACTGCCAGAAGGTCGAGCAACGAGCGGGTCGCGTAAAGGTGCGAGCCGTCGCCACTACAGTCGCGGATGGCTGGGACCGGGTGACACTAAGAAAAGAGCAGCTGGAGGACCAAGATGTGGGGCAGATCTTGCAAGAGATGGAAAGGGGACAACGACCCCAGTGGGATGACATCGCTGACTGTAGCCCGGTCTACAAGAGCTACTGGGCACAATGGGACTCCCTAGCGATTAGGGACTGCGTGCTAGAACGACACTGGGAGTCGGCGTATGGTAAAGCGAAGACGGCTCAATTGGTCATGCCACGAAGTAAGATAAAGGAGGTTCTGGCCGAGGTTCATGGAGGGTCTTCCGGAGGACACCTGGGAATTAACTAAACCCTAGACAATGTCAGGCGGCGGTATTACTGGCTACACTCTAGGAGCGACGTGGAGCAATGGTGTCGGCAATGTTACACATGTGCCGCCAGCCGGGGCCCCAGGACCAGAAGTCGCGGCCTCATGCGCCAATACAACGTGGGCGCTCCATTTGAGAGGATCGCCATGGATATCGCGGGAACCTTCCCGAGGAGCGACGCAGGAAACCGCTATCTCCTGATCGCAATGGATTATTTTACGATATGGCCAGAGGTCTACGCCATAACCAATCAGGAGGCGTCAACAGTGGCAGACGTCCTCATAAGCAATTTCTTTTGCCGCTTCGGAGTTCCGAGGGAGCTGCACAGCGACCAGGGCCGGAACTTTGAATCCCGACTGCTCCAAGAGGTGTTGCAGTATCTGGGGGTGACCAAGACTCGCACCACCCCTCTGCACCCACAGTCGGACGGCATGGTAGAGCGCTTTGTGAAAACGGTCGAAGAACATCTACGGAAGGTCGTCTCATCACATCAGCGGGACTGGGACACCAGACTGCCTCTCTTCCTCCTGGCGTACCGAGCCTCGACCCACGAGACTACGGGGGTAACACCGGCCAGCCTAGTGTTTGGGAGGGAGCTACGCCTGCCGTGCGACCTTATGTTCGGGTCTCCTCCAGATAGGGAGAAGTCGACAACCGATTATGCGGCAGATCTCGAGGAACGACTCTGTGACGCGCATAACCATGCCCGCCAGCATCTGAAGATGGCCAGCGACCGGATGAAGGCACGCTATGATCGCCTGGCAAAACTCGGCTGGCTTCCAGGAGGGAGATCGCGTGTGGTTGTATCGTCCTACCCGGACAAAAGGGAAGTCTCCCAAGCTAAAAACATCTTGGGAGGGCCCCTACAGGGTGGTGACCAGAATCAACGACGTGGTTTACCGGATTCAGCAGCATATCCCGGCCCGGATGATGGTAGTCCACCTGGACAGGTTGGCGCCGTATTCGGGTGCTGCTCGGGACGAGCAGCTTTAAGGAGGGGGTAGTGTGACGTGTTGCGGTTGGCATTGTTATACTCGTTTATAGACATTGTTGTGTCTGGCATTGCTGTGTCCCACTTCTGACACCAGTGTAACGTGGGACGGTATTTACGACCTAGATTGTCAACCCTGGATTATTCACGTCTGCTGCCTCGAATCTGATTGTCCGACTGTATACTTGGTTGGATTGTAAGAGACCAATGTCCTCCAGCAATAATCAATTTAATCAAACTAAAACGTCTTTTACAGCACAAAATGATCTACTCTACAACACACTTCACCTAAGAGCGATTCACAGCTCAGCTCTCTTCGCACTCTCCTTCCACACTCTCACCTCCTACACTGCTGCCAAAGCCAACCAACCAAACCAAAAAAGCTAACTGAGGGCGGAGGCCTGCGCAAGCGCAAGCATCGTCCCTACCTAGGTGAAACCATTCCTGCGCACAAGGCGCATTGCTGGAAATGGTAAACAGTCTTAATATAAGAAACGGAAATTTGGCTATCGCTAACAGGGTTACGTCGTGGCGGGAGCCTCGACCATTCAAACTGGGATCCGTTGCTGCTGATGGGAGGTCATCCCGTCAGGCAAGTTGTCCAAAGGAATTTGGTTGGTTGGATCTCCGGGGTTTGAACCCAGAGAGGGAGGGGCCGTTTCGGCTGAAGGCCTCTGCGGCATGGGGGGAAGATCACTTCAGCTGATGGCCTCCGTGATCGGGGTGGGGGTGGCGGGCCGTGCCCCTATTAAGTTATACCCTGGCATTCGCCTTACAACTGAGGAAAAGCACGGAAAACCTCAGTCAGGGTAGCCGAGTAGTCTAACCACTCGTTGTGCCGACTTGGCCGTCTTTTGGGGACGGCCTCGGCTGGCCTGCTGAACATCGGTCGCCCTCGGTTGCCCTTGGGCGACCTCTGGCAGCCCTCGTTCGACACGAGTCCCACTGGACACAACCAAAAAGCTAACTGAGGGCGGAGGCCTGCGCAAGCGCAAGCATCGTCCCTACCTCTCTCCAGGCTGTGCCGGTGGGGGTCTCGTCCACTCCCAATCCTCGCTCCGCTCTCCGGTCCCTGCTGCCAAAGCCGATTGTCAATCGGCTTTTAAACAGACGCAACAATGTAAACAAAACAATGCTAAACGCAACAATGTCTATAAACAAACAACAATGTCTAAAGAGCCACAAAAATGTCTATAAACGAGTATAACAATGCCAAAAGCAACAATGTCTATAAACGATTACAACAATGTTAAACCCAATAATGTTAATAGACAGACAACAATGCCAAACGCGACAATGTCAATAAACAGACAACTAAACTGTTTATTGACATTGTTATGCTGCTCTCAAGGCAACACGTCACGATACTAACCCATGACCATACTCTTTCGTTGCGAGCAGTCCTTGCTTCCTGCTATTCTTAAGTTGGCAACACTGCCCACATGCTTTTTCTTTCTACAACGTCCTTTTACTGTGTCTCTCCTTCTATTAGAAACTGATTCTGAACTCTCAAGAAACATGAAAAGAGATTCGGTAACATCTTGATTATAGACTGTAGAGGATTGGCTGATTAACCTGGGGGTCGTGACCTATGACGGGTCATGCGAAGATATGTGAGGCTTCTAAGTAGGTCAGTACCGAGCGTTTTGTAAGCGACTGCTTGCAATTTTCTGCTATTAAACCATTACTGCCTCAACACGCAGCTCTCGTCTAACACGTAATATATGTATCGGCCGTGGAACCTGACCCCATCTTCCTGAAGAAGGTAGCTGTTAGCACGCATCAGAATTATCTACAGAGCTAACATAGGGATAATGTGATCCGATGGAGTTGGTTCATAATGAAGATTGTGGTGATTTAAGATAACTGTTATTCTGAATAAATGGAGTAGGTTATAATGACGAAGTGGATAAGTGGTTTTGGATCTAATTATATAGAAAATTGAAATTATGGCTATGTGTGTATTCGCTTTTAGTTCCATAACGGGTACCCTAATTTGCGGTAAACTTTGTTTACTTGTTCTTGAAAGCCAGGAAGTTGTTTTAGAAATCGATTCTGAAATGTTTTGACTATGTTGTTTTCAGTCTAGGTTACTGAGTTTTTGGACTTAGTCCATCGTCTAGCATTGTGAAGATCACTGCTTTTCGAAAACTAAACCTGTTTTCGTCGTCAGGTGTAATGGAGAATGGGGGGGGGGGGTACTTACTCTGTTGGGCCCCTTAGAAAGAAATAACCTCAGTCACTGATGGTTATTTGATAATTGTTAAATATAATATTTTTCTCTCGGGGCCATCTGTCACACTTATATTTGAGAGACACTCATTCGGAAACTTAATGTGATGTTAGGATATAAGAGAATGAGAGATGAGTGAAGTCTATTTATCTCAAGAAGCATTTCTTAACGATGTCTGCACACGTTGAGAGGTTAGGGATATCGCTTGTCAGTACAACGCGTGTCCATAGTGGTCGTTGAACAGTGTATGTGAATACTGACTGTATAAATCAATCAAGTAAGCCCTACGTTGGTTTCTGTTCCTTAATTCTGCTAATGGTATTAATTATGAGACCGACCACCGCGAGAGATGCTTTCTGCATCGACCACCCGAGGGTGCATTCATGCTGATAGATTGGGGCCAGACACCTTTCTTTATTTCACTAAGGCTTGAAAGGTTCGCTTCCCCTCCGGTCATTCCAAAACTATTTGTTATACTGAAAAGAAAGCGAGACGTTGAAAACCGATAAAATATGTAGGCTGAAAGTTGTCAAAGTTAATTTCGAAATCACATGACATTGCTTTTAGCACAACATTCAGATTCAGTTTTTGGATTACGAGGGTTTATTTTGCGTGGACATGCTGCTCATACCGTCATTTACATGTTATGTTAATTTCATTTAGTAGCTTCCTGTCGGCTCTGTAACGCATATTTCACAAAGGAATTCGTTAGAGGTCAAGTCCATTTAGGGAGTTTTTCAATTTCACATTAGATGAGTGTAATAAGATAAGTATAGTCTCTACGCATTGTTTCCTAATTCAGATTCCAACAGTCACCAGCATTGATACACACTGAACGTAATCAGACTTTAAATGGCATGCGTGTAGTTCCTACACTATCTTCGTTCCCTACGAGGTTTTATTCTATTTACTTTCCTAGTTGTTAGAGGTTCTTTGTAGACAGTGACTCAGTACCAGAAATTAAGTTGCCCAATGGGCTGACAGCGAAATCTCGTGGACGGTATACCTACATTAAAATAGGCGACGACTTATTTCGTTCTGTTTGTATTAACAATCACCCTACCGTAACCCACTCGACGCGACTTGACATCAGGATTTGAAGACTTCTGGGATGTTGCACCATATAGTCTGGTAGAAATTGACCAACGTTTCAAAGGTGCTTACTGGCTTCGTCATCAAGAAGATGATAAGCCACACGGTGTATTCATGTTCCTGAAAATGGAAGCAGTAACCACAGCTCTGAAACGTCGGTCAGTTTCTGCCAGACTATAGAGAGCAATGCTCTTCATACTCCCCACCGCGAGAACCAGAAATCTGAACGTCAGGGCTGTTATGAATAACTGCTTATTTATTTCGCGACTTTCTTTGTTATAATTAGTTGACATGAACAGATAATTATGAAATTTGTGTCTGTCAGAACTGGGAAAGGAGCCGTCGTGAGCTGTTTTAAGGTCATGTAAAAGTATTCGCTTTGAGAAATAAACATGGAAAACCTCGTTCAGAATAACCTGTAACTCAGCCGAGATGCCAACCCGGTACCCACAGAACACACGACTGAAGTGTTACCAGTTGTCTCCTGTACAGACTGTTCTCAAAAAACCCTCATTGTATGATTTTATCTTGGTAAAACCTTAATGTAAAAGTCGTAACCAATAAAACAGGTACGTATTTCAGATTTTAATATTAGGCTTTTTAATGCTGTGAGAGACAGAAAAGTGCAAGATTCAGAACTTTTATTACAGCAAGCATTTTTCTAACTTAATTATCCTCTTAATTTAAACATTATTATCATATAAATTTTATTGTCGTTTCCATCTGGAGTGATTACTTTAATACTTGCAACATTTCGGAAGGTAAAACTATATATTATAACCTGAAAATATCGTTGATCTGGCACAGTTCTTGGCAAATAACGCTTCCAAGTGTTTTGAAATAGTAGAAACTCGACTCTGTCCTCATTTTACACATATGTATGCATAATTCCACTGTAGCTACATGTTCTAAACATTATGCAGTATTACAGGCAAGTTATAAATTAAAAGTGTGGACTTCGTAAGAACATTGAAGACATTAAATGCTTGTTAGTCATGCACGGCGTACAATTAGATTCACGCAAAATTGAACCCGTAAGAATGAACAGCCATAAATATCCAGTCGCTTTCAAATGTGGAAAGATACACGCTGATGCTGGTTCAACGTTTCTCGCATCTGATCCAAGTCATTGCCGCTGCTTGTGAAAGACGAAGACGGGAGGTCGATGGAACTGACTCAGGAGCGTGTCCAGTGGCGGATTTTGTTATATCGCGTCCAACGAAGGACCGCCGGTTTCATCGAGGGCGCTCGTGAATGCGCTGACTCTGAAGCTCATCCATTCTCTTCTCCTCGACGGAAAAGTGACATAAGAGTGAAGCTCGCTATTCATTTCCGTCCAGTTACAAGATTAAGAATACATTGAGCTTTACCTCTGATCCCATTGTATGACTTCAGCGAGCAACGCTTACACACGAGATGCTCTTTTATTGGTGGATTGTCAGGCATGTATACGGACTTACGCCAGGTATCGATACCGGAAACAGTTTCTTGCAGTTAATATGCAGGAATATTCTCACCATGTGACAATATCAATCACTAGAACTATACAGATGAATACGGATACAAATATAATATAAAAATATGTTTTAGTTTGTAAAACTGGACCTTTTTTAAATAAGAAAATGCGAATAATACATACTTAAAAAGAAATAGAGATAACATACAAAATATAAGCTAACAGTTAACAATATAACATAGCATAATTGTACAATAAAGATGCTAACAAAATGTTAATATGGTTTATGTAATGGAAAATGGCTCTTTTAATAGGTTGGTATTTTTAAAATGGCCTGAAGATGTCCATACATGAAGCGGGATAGGTGGTAGTTGTGCAGATGAAATTGACAATTAATAGAATCAATTACCGTACTTTTCTGAATCAGTGTTGCGTATTATCTTGTCCAAGTGCAACTTTATCGACAGCCTTTGCTTTACGCAAGGGGGAGACAGCCCACAGATAAATAAACACTTAACTTATCCTTTTACTTTGTATAAAACTATACAGCCGACTTAGACCGCATGCTGTTCACGTGTTTAGAGAGTCTGTTATGTCTATTCCCGCTTGAAGTTTCGTCTCCTTTGAATCTGTTTCATCCCGGTGGGACACGCCCTGTACTTGTACCGTCAACAAACACCCATTACCCGAGCTTTGATTACTGTCATGACTCTGACCGCATCGCACGCACTTCATTACCAGTTAGATGGCAGTGACATCTGTTGGATTTACTCAACTGCCAATTACATTACTTGATACCTAACACAAGCACATTTTTCTGAAGACAAGATCCAGTAGTTACTTGTCTGTCACTAAATCAAACTGGAAACAAAAAGAGGCAATTAGTTATCTGTTAACTATTGACATGATGTCAGTGTTTTACGTACAAAACATTTTTGTTGTTGTTGTTGTTGAGTTCTTTGATATTTCTCTGGGCGGAGGGGGATATTGAGAGGAATGTGAACAAAGTGTATCCATGGAGCGGTGTCCTTGAAAAGAGGATTGTACACGCATCTAGACAAGAAACTTTGTGCCTCTTATGGATTTATTATCATGTTCACAACGGTCTACCACCGGTCTTCATTATTAGCCAGATGAATATAGTTCAATTCCTCCTACATAATTTATTAAAGATTTATCTTAATAGTATAGCCCCATACATACTTAGGTGGTCCGTGTAGTCTGTACACTTCAGACTTACCAACCAACTTCTTCCATTGCAGGTACTTTGTAGAGATATTTCAGTTGATTATTAGGAAAGAAGAAATGTAAGTTTGAATGGTAGTGATAGCTATGTAGCAATTTAGGGCCTGTAGCGTTTATCTAGATATAATTACAACTAGACGTTTTAGAGAATTTAAAATGTTATTTAGAACCGCGACTTGCTATTGTAATTGGCGTTTACGATTTGTGATATATATGAAGAAAATGGACAGTGTTTAAAACTGAATATAACTAAACTATAAAAATAATGTTTATATATTTCATAAGTGTGAAACGTTGTCTCTTAAGCCTACTTTGAGGTTAAGAAACGTAAATGACAATGTTTGAAAAGGAAGTGCTCAGGAGTCCTACGATAAAATAAATCTATAATTAGGATGTCACATAATGAGACACTTCGTGTGTTGATTGGATAGTGAAAACACGAAGGGTGCGACGGGAAAGACAATACATACACAATTTTTATGAGGAAATCTGTTGGAAATCAGTTCCTTGGAAGTGCTAACAGACGGGAGGAATATTGAGATGGATCTGGGGTAGACAGGTTGCCAGGATGGCAGGTAGATGGAGGATCGTGTCTTGCGACTACCTTCAGGTTCCGCTGCCAGAGAACTATATGATGATGTTATTAAGTATAAAGAGTTATTACAGGCATTACACAGAGGCGTGGTAATGGAAAACGTTAAAGGACGCCCATTTATTAGCGAGAGGCGCCTGAAACTGTAATGTACATTTAGCCTGCACGTTTCATTTGAAGGCGCCTTTAAGTTCTCTGAAAAATCCGTGTGAATAAAGACAGGTTTTCTTTGTTAAGAGTCCTGTTAGTCTGTGATAATACTGGCTGCGATATCTCCTCTTGCACCCATAATTATTTGCAATGGCTACAGAAATAAAAGAAAAACTGACACAGCAAGACGTCTAAGATAATGGTAGTAACAGGTATAATTCCAAGAATTATGAACAGCAGTCTGACATTTTTATATCGCCAACAACACAGGCCTGTGTCTATCTGGAACTACAAAAGGCTCTTCTGATCTCCACCGCTGTTGTTACTGGAAGGTTCCAAGAAGGATGGGGGAAGTCTTTTGGCATAGTCGTTCCTCAGTAGTTAAATATCATAACAATTATAATATTAATAACAACAATAATAATAGGGCTAATTTCTAAATATAACTCTGAAACCATCCGCTGGCAGGCAGGCAGACTAATGTGAAGCTTAAGAAGTTACCGCTAGAATAGTTAAAGAATTCTTGGAATATCAACTAAATTGACCAAAGTCCCTTATTAGTTACCAATCAGAATGTTGCAATTAAAGTTTCATGCAGTTAATAATGCTAATGGTAAATAATAACAACATACAAAATATTTATGTTTTATACTCTTAACAGAAGAAATACAGCAAGGCTCGTGTGTAAAGCCAATACGTATTTTCAACAGGGACCATCCAGAACATAACGACATAATGTGATATTAGAACCTGTATAACTCATTCAGTGTCTTGATTAGGCGACGACTTGGAAGTCCGGCTTGCGATTCCCGGCAGAGTACAACCTATTTCTTCATTACAACTTCCATTCTGGCTCTGGGGCCCACCCAACCTCCTGTTCATTAAAGATCAGGGTCCTAAACTGCTCACCTCTATTCAGTATTGATGCTAAGACAGTATGGAGTCATACCTCTACCCCATGGCCTTTTGCTGTGCACATTTAACACTGCGTCTCGTGTATGGCGCGTATAGTAAAGCCTGTAAATATTTTAATATAAATCTGAAATGTTGAGGAAATTTGTTTTGCGTGCCTCTGTAAATACATTCACTACTCCTGTTTTCATTTACTCTAGGCCCACCGAGATCCAGATGTAAATAAATCGAGTGGAGTACATTTCAGACTCAGTTCACTTCTGTCTTCACATTTTGAGAACACCAGTCTTAGTCTAGATGGCTTATCCAGACTAACAAACCTGAGCTGTTAACGCTGTTTATGTCTTCGTTTACAGGCCAAGGTATTAAAACAATATTCTACTAATTACTTATACCGTCCCTTTCTATTTACAGGGAAAACATTATGCAATCCTACAACACTTGTAGTATTCTACGTATTTTTACACCTCGAAGAATTGTGAAAACATTTTACTGCAAAGTTAATTTTCTTCAAGATTAAACATGGAGGTGATATGCTCCTAATAAACGCTAGTAACCACCTACAATACTACAAGATGTTACAACCCAGAATACCACAATCAGCATCTTCATAGCATATACTGATTAAGTTTCAACGAAAAAATATATTGTATTTCGCTAAAGGAAAAAAAAATTAAATCACCTCGACAGATTCAGTGCAGGTCTATATCACCAAATCTAATCGAAATCCGTTCAGTAGTTTAGGGTATGGAATGTGCGGCCGGTTGAATAAAGAGGTACGACATATTAATCACGCGTTCATTTTACGATATTTATGCAGAGAACTCAAAAACGCGTTAAAAGTATAGACATGACATCTCTCAGGCATCTGTGTTATGGACAACGACCCGCTGACTGTACGAACATCTTCTCTTTCATTAAGATATATGAATGGCTTGGTTAACGAGCCGTTGGTTGAATGAGTTTATCTTTTAAGAAGAAGGCTTATATAGAGTAGTGTATAATGATGTCACGGAGTATCCTGCCTTGTCTTGTTTAAGAAACATGAAATTCAGACAGCTTTAATGTATGGTGCAAACTCATACAGGATATTTCAGTGTCGGATATATATAATAATAGTCGGGAACAGGAACAAAGTTGGCAAAAGATTGCATGAAGTTGGCGGTCATCTGGGTTGTTCCGCCGTGTAATCTGGTAAACGATTACCGACGATCCATAGGTGCTTACTGCCTCCATGATCAGGTCTATCACTCTGATGATGGAGACGGCAAAACCTCTGAAATGTCAGTAAACTTCTACCAGACTACACGGCGCAACAACCCAGAAGACCACCTTCTTCGTAATCGCCGCTGCGAGAAACTGAAATTGTAGAAATTTTTGCGTATGTATAAGCAATAAAGATAGTTTAATTGTACAAGGAGCAGGTCTATACAATTTTATGTTAATTTAAATTATTGCAAGAACACCAGATGCGATCATGAGCTTTGAAATTTGCTTCTGTACTTTGTGACCAGTTAATTCTAAAGACAAAGAATGTTCAGTTGAGTAAGTCCTTGTACGTTTACAAAATAACTCTTTGTTTCTTATAATCTTGCATTAGGCACACTCATACATATTTATGAACAGAGTAAATGCGTAATATTTCTGCTTTCAGGTATAAATAACGTGGTACACGCATTAATTAGACATTCAACAGCATATTTGTCTGGCGTGGCTGCTTGTGGAATATAACATCAATTTCTTCGAAGTCTTACATCGACATTGTATCCAAAACAAGTTTCTTGACCTGCTGTGAACCCGGGCTATGTAGGGAACTTTGTTTCTAAACTACATGTTATGGTACCAGATGTCAGTAATTGCATCACCGAAATTAGATTCGGTCATTTATAGCATACATTTGTTACAGTCCATCAACTCGATTATACATTAGGCTAATAGGTGTTTGGCAGGGAGAGAATAATTTAGTGTGCATGGATACTACCGAATGTCATTGCAGAGTGTTTAACACTTTTACCTAGTAATCGGGAGGTTACGGGTTCTAATCTCAGCCCGAAGATCATGTATTCCGACCAAAACAATCAAATCGGAGTTCACTGTTCTTCTTTGGTGTATACTGTCAACTAAGCAGCCATGTTTACACATGCTAATTATTCCTACTGAAAAGACAGTGAAATACAACTTAATGCATGTCGGTAAATGTTCTAGTTCTTTCCATATCTGTCGCTTCCAGTGCTGCTGAAATCACTTTGAGTGAAAATAAATTATAGTTTTCCTGATTCTTAATGTTTCCTTGGAGTTGCTGGTACGTAGTTTTAGTTTTATTTTATTGAAAGACGAATATTGCTAGTTTGTCAGGTATTCAATATTAGGGCACCTAGACCTATTAAAATATATATAAAATAGCACTAGACCACCGTATAAACAATGACTACTGTATATTGTTTTAATCTGTAGAGTCTAAAAGTCAGGATGACAGTTCTTTAGCTGAAATTTTAGGAGAGTCATATAAACTCATGCAGAGAATATGAAAAAGCGCATTCCTTGTTGGAGTAGGTCAGTATAATCAAATTTGTCAGTGTTTATTCCACTAGTTTGCGTACAAAATTGGCCTTCATATTAATTTATTTTCTATATAAATATTATCGAAAAGATTATCGGATTACTGTGTAAGAGTAAAATTTATTTTGAATGTATTTTCTTAATCGAAGAATCTTTCTAACAGAAGTAATAGACCTTAATGTTTTATATTTTGTTTTGTCACCAAGCAGATGTACGTTTCTTTAGAAAGCCACTCGGTTAAATTTGATTGTCTTGCAAACTGATTATATTGAACCGATATATGTCAAGAAGGAAGCTCACCCGAAAACGTTTAGCGTCGATGCCCTGCACATAATGTAACCAAATATTTTGGAACAGTTATTTAGACAAAATATGCGAAATACTATGTAAACTGATCGAGATATCTCATGGCTTCACTTTTACACGTTCATTATATTTAGTTTATGCAAATAACAAATGTATACCGATGCTGTCAACTGCTAATTTACGATGCCCTCTGCTTATTCTTAATCTCTTGTCGAAATAGAAGTGAAATACGGCTCTATCTCTTGCATACCGTTCGAGAGATCGACGACACCATTGGTATATATCTATCTGATTTCGTGAGGTGAAAGCTTGTATAGCCTCCCCAGTCAACAATAATTCTTTATTACTCTGAAGACGAAACATTTACAACAAGAAATAAACATTAGGTTCATTCACATGCTTCGACTCACAGCAAGCTGCAGGTATGTGAAATTTAAGGAACGAGTGGTACAACGTCGTAGCGTGGTCCATGGAACTGAAAAGGACTGGGTGTGTAAGAATTGACGTGCCAAATAACTCTGGCACGGATCAGAAGACGAAACCTAATCACTGATGTAGTGCCACTACTTTCTTTAATACGTAGTAACCACTAAGAAAAATTATATTTTTTTCTCACAGCGGTGAGTCTGAAGATGGCTGTCTTCTGGGTCGTTGCGCTGTGTAGTCTAGTAGAAATTATAGTAGAAGTTATAGAGGTTCTGCCTCGACCATCAGGCCCTGCTGATGAAGCAAGCAAGCAAGCAGTTTTGTGTAGACCATATTTAAAAGAAACAGCTCGGTTGTTTAATGTTATTTACAGATAATGGTATATACCATGCCAGATATATTTAGTGTTGAGGAACATGAAGAATATTACAAACACCAAGTCCTGCCCTTTCCTGATGCTAAAGTTTTTTTTGAGGGTAACAAAGTTGGCTACCTTGCAGTGTTCATGGATATGCTGGCATTCTTATATCTAGTAATTAGTTCTGTCAGGAAGAGTAAAATGTATGTGTAGGTTTAAAAGGTAGTTGCAAAATTGTAGTAAACTCTGCGAACACTTGACAGTGTATCTTAATGACTCTGTTGATCTATTTGATTATCTTTACAAATAGTGACACACGATTCCATGCAGAGACTGTAACTACTTGTAGCCGAAGAAATCAGAATTATATGAAGCGTGAAATTTGATTTGCCCAAATAATGATTAATCGATTCCAAGGGTATAAGGTGCTGTGAATAAATGGTAGGTTTGTTCAGAGCTTAGTACAGTCTCCGACTGTGTGATTAAAATTAAAGTTGTCTCCTGCCTTCATGCTGTCTGCGTTTATATTTTCATAACAACATTAAGATATATTTCTAACTGAAGCACAACTGTGAATAAATGTCGGAAAACTAAATCTACAAAATTAATAACTGAATACAATGACAAACCAGAATATAGGCATACAAAACCCATTCAACAGATATTTTAATATTTTACTTCCATTTACGCTTAAGTATTCCTATTGGTGTCTTCTCTTTAGGTTTTATACATGTTAATATTTATATATTATAATTATTCCTGTCTCATTGATATTGACGAAATATATTGAATACCGCTTTAAATTCTTTTTGTTACAAACAGTATTTCTGTTTTCTGAATCTCTAAGAAGATTTACAAAGCAAAGAAACGAATACATGCAGTAGTTCGTAAAAAAAATTACAATTTTCTCAGTTTTAATATGAAATTATTGAATTTATGAGAGGAATTTATATGGTACGTAATCATAGTGGCTTTCTGATTGCAAGCATTAAGGGCCCAAAATAACCCTGTCACCCCCTCGCTTGTGTTTCAGGGTGTCTGCTTCTGAAGAGTCAACTGGCTGTCTTATCATGGGTAAGTGTTATTTATTATCTTCTCTTCTTTCATTTTATAATTCCTTGTGTTACGTAACGCTGAATCCGAAGAGGGGACTGAAGAAAGTTTTATACGATTTGCCTCCGGCTAGATTTCTGTAACATGACTACTCAGTTTCACTATCCTCTTGTTGCATACAGTGGTTAATTAGCTAATGCTTGCCTAAAGACACTATAATTCACGAAGATTCAATTCCCACGGAAATTGTTGTGTTCTGTTGATGATTACGTTACGACAGTGCTACTAACTGATATATCCCGAAGCAAAGAACGTTCCAACCTTTAAATTTCATGTAAATATACTGTAACTTCAAAATGTAACGCACATTATTATGGATGGAAGGACGGGTTTTATTTAACAGTGCCGCCTGTGTGTCTGACTATATAGCGTTAAATAATAGGATGATTAAATCATAATAAATTAGAAGGGATATGAAAGGAAATGGTTGTAGCATAATTTAGGTGCCGTTCTGGCATTTGAGTGGAAGGGTTTGGGAAACACCACTAGACACTTCAGGGCGATGCAAACATATCTGAAACGTTGGTAAAATTCTACCACACAACACGGAACAACCCAGAAGACAGTCATCTTCATATTCTGCGCGGTGAGAACCAGAAATATTGGAGACTGGTTGGTATTAGTCATTTTGTTAAAATCATAGCGCCGTTTCTTATTCTAAATTTACGTTTTCGTCATTTTCTTCCCTCACATCCTAATTTCTGATGGGACAACACAATGCTACATTTGTTTTCCGTATAAAGTTTTTTTAACGAAAATGTGTCATTCAACTGATGCATGCCGTTGGCAATTTTCGTTGGTCTATTAATATACAAAATTTAAAAATTTCTAAAATCGCACAAGGTTTCAGCAGTGTTCTCCTATTTTTCTCCCTTTAACTTGTTTGTCTTTCTCACCTCCCTTCTTGAATGTCTTGATTAGCTCGCTCCGTCGTGAGTTCAGCGTTTGAACCAGATACAGGCCACTAGCTAATAATTTCTATGGAGTAGAGTCATTACTGAGAATCTTGTATTTGGGTAGGTGGTCATACTCCCTGTCCTTAATAGGGCACGAATTCTCAATAATATCCTGTAACTTGATACTATCATGAGTCAGCTGAATCTAATCCACACCATCAGAATACTGACCACTGACCCCTTGGGTTAAACAGCATAGGAAGCATTTGGAGCATTTCTAGATTATCAGAAAATTTCGAAGTATTGTAACACATCTAGCAGTTCTTTGTCCTCATGGTGTATGTGAAGAATGAGAGTTGTTTGGCTTGGTCAAATCTTCTGACTAAAGTGCGATGCACTTAAAATATTCTGCAATTTCTAACCCGACCATTAACGAAAGAGGCGTAATTCTGTGTCTAGCATTCCAAGTGTACATACGTACTTAGTATAATATATCTCTGCTTTATACGTAATAACTAAAGACGATATAAGCAAATGTTTGCGCAGTAAAACTGTGAGAATGTCTTCTGTATCGTCTCAATCTGTAATGTGGTCCCTCACTCTTCCCACCGCCATTCCTCAAGAACTGGTTTTTACTTTATATTTGTTAGTTGCGGGCAATGAGGACCTGCAGACAATTGCGCTATCAATCAGTTTGCGTGATGGCGCCCCGGGGTAGAGGGGGTATCCAAAAAGAAGGGCGGAAAGTTAACGACCTCAAGTAAAAGTAGAATCCGTATGAAATCTGGGACATAAATCTTACATTTCATATTATAGACTTTATGTTGAAGATACAGTACCATATGCAGCTCCGTTTATACGGTAAATAACTCGACCTAATGCAATGACCTTTGATACAAGAAGATTATTCACACTTATTGTCCATAGAGAACAGGTTTTACACCGAGTTTTATTTAGTCTCTCTCTCTCTCTCTCTCTCTCACTCTCACCCACCAAAACTGTGAGGTCGACAACTCGCAATATATTTTAAGAATTGCTGATGAAAAGTACTTTACATTGATTTATGCTCTTCTTACCGGGAACTGTGAACACGATGGGAGAAGTGGTTTACATTGTCCGCATGAAACAAATGTAATGAGTTTCGAAACATGTCACTAGAGCGAGTTCGCCTTGCGTAACACCTTTACTTCACAAAACCTCTACAACGCGATGCTCTCGTAAATAATAAATTTTGATATTTCAAAGTTCGATTCCTACCTGATCTTACCTCCGTTTCAAGAATCAGTGGATTAAACTTCTTACAAAAGCCATTGTTCTTTGTGTTGTGATGGCAATTACCGCTCTCCGAATTTCAGAATCGCCGGAGTAGAATAGAATCCAATTTATTTTAATCTGAAGTGTGTTATGAAACACTCTCGTAGAATTTTTACAACTAGGCAATTTGTTTGTTATCTTCATAGCTCTGAAGGTCAAGTCACTGAAAAGAAAATAAGATTTTATCCGCAGAGAAAATTACCAATAAAAATGAAATAATATTGCAACAGCCGAAAGAATATAAGAGAATGAAAGTTTATGAGTTCAAAAGAAAACTCACATAAATCAAACACAGTATAGCTAAAGGTCGTAAAATTTCGCTTGCCAAATGTTCTCACTGGACGCTGTAAAATTCTGCGCGTTTGGTGTCCTAACCTGTTCAGGTGTTTGAAAATATAAATGTGTAGCTGCGGCTTTAACATGTGACTTTATAACTAGATAAATGGCAGCTTGCGCCGAGTTGGTGTGGCCATAAAATCCCTATTGTTTGCTCATGCTTCAACACCAAACGTTTGTACATATTTTAAAACATACCCATTTCAGTTTAAACGTAGATTTAAGAAGGCGTGAATTGTGTATTAGTATTATTTTAAGTCCAAAAAATATAATCCTGAATTAGTTTCATTCACCTCCAATCGTCACAACTTATTTCCTTTACTTAATTTTATTCCATCATCTCGTTCTTGATCTTCATTGTGGTTGTTTTCTAATCAATTTCCTGGTCAGAACTTTGCATGCGTTTCTTGTCTTTCCCACATGCCAACACTAGATTTAAATATATTAACGATGCTAGATGACCAGCCAGCCTCGAAGTTTCTGGTTGTGGAATATCCTACATTGCTCACTTAGCTTGCTTCATGCTTAGGCCATAACTCCAGAGAGCTTTGTGCTTGTTCTTCCCTCAAAGTAAGAGACGCTGATTCACACGCACGCAAATAGCTGGAAGGAATTAATTTGCTAACATCCTCATATTTTGCGGTTTGGGAAGCCGTAACAATTTTAAAATTAATGTTGTTATGAAAAAGGATTTACGGAATAAGTAATTTTATCTCGCACCTCATTTCTCTTTGACAGTTATATTTACAGATAATAATTTCAACTTTAAATATTATTAAATTATTTTTACATATGGTTATATAATGACCATTTTACAAATGGGCGAATAGTAACAAGCATAGATATGCCATGTTTAAAAACTAAGCTCTAAGTAAGTTATTTGGACGTGTCAGAGATAAAGGAACGAAGCACTTTAAATAAAAGATGACTGTCTGCTTTATGCCTTGCTGCCTCCATCATCGGGGAGGATGGAGGCAGCAAGGAATTCTGAAACGTCGGTGAACTTCTACCCAGACTAGACGGCGCTACAACCTAGAAGACAGCCATCTTCGGACTTTCCGCCGTGAAAACCTCAAATTCTAGTACAGTATTTTAAACAGTTTACATAATGAGGATTTTTACAAATTGTACTCCTCAAGTGAGGCACGAACTATTTAAACAAGAGACGCATATAACGTTTTGAGCTGGTTAAGCGAAATTAGATTGTAGATTAATATTCAGTGGATGTGTGTCCAAGGTTGAATTGTAACTAGTAATAGGTTTCTGTGTAGATAATGATGACCATTCCGGTTCCATAAAAGTGGGAATAAAACTATAAACTTCATTAGAATACACTATACAGAGGTGTTAAACATAAAAGTTTATTTCTTCCAAACATTTCTGGAGACCATGTAAACATACGTATATATGATTATCAAACACCCAGCATAAGAGATTGGTATAAAATTACTTTTAACTTTTACTGTCGTAATTAAAACTACTAAAATACTTCCTTGTCATACTGCACCTGTTTTATGTTCATGTAATCGTATCTTGTGTACGTTTAAAACAAACACACATCATGTTTTAAATACTTTTATGTTCCATGTCATTGTTGATTTGTAGATAAATTTACCTTAATTTACTCTAGTGTCGTCTGCTTGTCCTTGTGAAGAAACACTCATGCGCACCAGAGACTTCTCCTGAAGTGGCTACGATCCTCGTAGGTGATGGGTTGGAACAAAAACCAGCATACGGCGCTTTGAAGGAAAAATGGTTAAGCTGATTTTAATGACAATGTTACACGTAGAATTTTGTGCGAGTTTCTGTGGGGTTACAAACCTATGTTGGAAATCGTGGCACTTCTTGGAAAGAGCTGTGACTATAAGCTGTAAGATTTGAATCTCGACTTTTGTCTTGTCAGCATTTGTTCAGGAACATGATGTGGAAGAAATAAGTGGGTAAAGAGAACTTAACTACATTTACGCCATGTTATGAGGTGTTCTTTGAAATGCTAGTAGTTGGTTAAATTTTTCGCTTTCATGAAAACTGAATGTTGATCATCTTATTTAAAAATGTGCGCTATTAGATCCTGTCTCGATCTACGTTAATTGAGCTCATATCTCGTACCCTTTTTCTTCAATATGAATTTTAATTTCTTCAGGTTTTCCTTGTAATTCGTTTTGCCTTAAATTTCTTAGCCTTATAATAAGTTTATTTTACTATAAGTTTAAACGTCTAACTTCCCAGTCTTTCACTCTGAGTTGTAAAATGTATAAACATAACAGGAAGAAAATTATAGTATTACTTAATAAGAGGTCAATAATAAAATGACGTATAATTATTATTTTTAATGTTAACGGATCTTTCCTCTGCTTTTTAAATTCCATTTGGTCATATTTTGGTTTGAGCTTAGAGCACATTGCATTTCGCTTTCGGAGTCCAAGCGGTTGTTTGATACCAACAGAGGGCAAAAATCTTGCCTCACATAAGTAATATTGATACCCAGAGTTTATATACACAATAATGACACAAAACGGCGTACTTGAGCCAGAAACATAAATTTTAAAGTCTTGAAAGTAGTTAATTAAAGTTTAAGTCCAAAGATCCGCCAGTTTTGTCCAAAATACTGTATTTCCCCGCCTGTAGAAATTTCGTTCAACCCTTCAATGAGAACGCGTCCCACAGGTTAAGAACTAGGTTCTTTGGATGAGAGACCAAAATATAATTAATTTAATCAAGCATTGTCATACTTGAGAAACTGACAGTAGCTCAGCTGATCAAAAGGCTCCAGAATGTTCATTATTGTTTTCTATAATACACATTTAAATGTTACTTTCACATTTACTCCCAGGTTTTCCAAGCTGTCTCTTCCAGTTTAGATTTTCTTACTTAATTTCTGGATGCAATTGTATCCCTTCCAATCGTGCTAAACACCCTGCCAATATACACCTATAAACGTGTTGCAGTAAGTATTACGTAAAAATCAGGAAGGTGGTTTTTAACAGGTGTTCTTACATCTAGAGAGCCTTGTATTTGTCTGAGACTTTCCGCTTCGTGAGAAGGCTCGGTGTAAAAGTGTGTTGGAGTGGTGTGTGTCGTGATTGTGGACAATATCTTGCGATTACATAATATAAACACGACAGCAGCTGTTGCATGATATAAATTGTTACTAGTCATCTAAATCCCTTGAACCTTTTAGTTGTATCAGAGTGAAAAGCGTGAAACGAATGTTTCCGGATATCTGCACGTTGTTCATTGGATGTGCGTGTGAGATGTAAGACCGACTGTTTGTGTAATTTTCTCCTCGTTATAAAGTTATACAACTGGATGAACATAAAAGATGAGTAAGAATAGGAAGTGCCTGCATAACGTTTCTTAAAACGCTGGTGGCAGAATTGTGTTCTACCCTAGTGATGCTGATTTATTCGGCGAAAGCTTTAATTCCATAGAAAAGTGTAAGGAGTGTGGCTGTAGAAATAGTAGCAGAAGTATTCTTCTATGCTGTGGGCCTTGTGTTGGAAACCGCGGAGCTCAGGCCTAAATAATTCCGGAATATCGTGGCGGTTTTATAAGTCAGGGCTGTTGTAAGGATTATATAAATCCGTGACCAAAAATTCTTAATTTTGTAACATGGTTTAAGCCAATTAGTCTTTCTTACATAACCAAATATTTCAGTGTTTTTAATTCACAATACGAAACTATGGACCAGTTAAATTCAGTTCACATCTTCATGTATTGTTTCTTTTAGATTTATTTCAAGATTATTCTTCGATATGATCAGGTTTGCCAACTCGACGTTTTCTAAACTAGTTTTTATTAATATATATTCTCAGTTTACCTAATATTAATAGTAACGTGTGTAAATTCACGAATGGTGAATAGTTCTTTTCAAAAATGCCATAAGTAGCAATACAATTTTTTTTAAAATAAATATCATGGATAATAACCATTTTAGTATTGTTAGGTTTACTGAATAAAGGTGGATGATATGGGTGGCCCATATGTGACGCACATGGTAGAAATGAGAAATGCATATAAGATTTTGGTTGGAAAACTTAAAGAGAAAACCACCAGGGATAACTAGACATAGATGAGAAGTCAGTATTAAAATATATTTTAAGGAGGTAATATGTGAGATTGCAGATTGGATTTAACTGCATCAGAATGGAATCTGGTCATGGTATCTTGTGAAGACTCTGAGGAGAACTCTGAAGTATGTTACATGCGATATGTGAAGGACTGTCAAAAGAATAGAAGTGGGACGTTTTCCTCGGTCTAGTTGTTTAATTTCATGTTCATAGCGAGTTTCATTATTATCAGCTTGAAATCGTGAAGACTCTTGAGTTGTGATGTATTAGAAGCAAATTAATGTTTCTGGGGGCAGAAAAGAGAGAAAGAGTTGAACGTGCGAGTTAGTTCTCGTTAATTATGCAACGCACGATAGAGATAAATTATCAATTAATTTGTCTTGTAAAGAAGAAACAGCGAAAATTACAAGTCTCGAAATGATGTAATGAAATATCAAATGTTTGTATATGACACGGTAACTTGTATCATAGATAATTTGTCAGAATCTGTTAGCTGAATGGAGAACGTTCTATAAAGCCGGTAGCTTCATTAGCTTATTTTTAGTAAGAATTTATAATGCTTGTTAGCGAAATACCATGCAGTACGCAATGATGGTTTGTAGAGAAAACTAGAAATTTAAAACTTATAATAATTTTGCTAAATTAAATTGTTCAATGAATACTTTCATGTAATTTCAGGTTCCATGATCTCATTCATAAAACACAAAATTTTACCCTTGCTGCATTGTTGGATAAATACATTTTTCGTGGTAGTTTCCTAGAACGATACAATTTTCCGTAGCCGCGTTGTTACAGAAATAAATTATGTCGTAGGCTAAATTGTTGAAAGGTCAGATTTTCTGGGTTCGTGTAGAAAAACAAGAAATTTGCAGGACATTTTTCTGTTAAATCTTGATCATCCGTCGAGTTTCTATTTTAATCGCCCTTCTACGTTATTTACTATGTAGGCGGGTCAGTTATTAATTATCGGTGTATTCTATATAGGCTTACTAAAACGCTCTTTTGGTTTGTAATAAAATATATTATTTGTTATGTTTGATCATATTCAAGGCCCTCCTTTGAATGTTTTACTTGATTTTTGTTCAACAGTGAAAATCATTTTCAATCCATATAGAAGTCCTGGCACAGTTTCGAGACGTTTAAATTAATTACCTGCTGTAAAATAAATGCATCCATGCCCTAGGCGGAATTCGAACCCACGACTTCTCCTTGCTCTCGGTGTATGAGCGTGAGTGATGAGACATGCATATATAGTCTATTAATTTCGAAATGTGATGCATGAAAAGGTAAGAAATCTATGCAACAAAATCGAATTTCTAAATAACGTTTTCCACCTCTTTGTATTCTGAATTCATTCACAGAGTAATATCATGTGATAAGTGCATAATGAGTCAGGTTTGTTATAAATTACGATATAATGGTTCTGTCACCCTATAACAGGTGTTAATGAAATATGTTTCAGGCGCCTGACGCTACCGGCAATAGAAGGGCTCAATGCAACAGTAATTTAAGTCAAAAGATGCTGTCTGGTTTTTTTGTTTGCTGTTTTATTTAGCCATTTTGAGAACATATTGTTGATGAGAATATTTGCACCTAACGAAAGGAATTAACAGCAGGTTTGTGTTAATTAAAAATGAGAAATTTCATAACTTTGTTTCTAATCAAATATTAAAGTGTTTAAATCGAGAATGATAGGACGAACGAGGAGAAAATTGGAATTTTTTTAGAGAGACTTAGGCATAGCCTATGTAGGAGAATAATGTTGAAATTAATATAAAAGTAAGTTAATTTGTGGAATGGATTGATAAGGCTAGGGATAGGATTCAGTTGTGGGCTTTTGTAAACACCTTAATAAATCTTAGGTTGTCATAAGAGCCGCAGGTTTCTTAGCCTGATGCATCATGAAGTTGGTTATTTTATTTAACAAACATAACGGAACGTTTCAGAAAATATAAATTGAATTTAGAAATTCGTGTGCATGACGTTTTTAAGTGCAGTTTAATACAGCTGTCTAAAAATATTATCTAATTTATATGACACACTTCCTGAAAATGGTACAATGCCCTTCTTGCACCGAGTCTTTTAATTACTCTCTTGCCCTGTTGCTGATCAGACAGTTGTGGGAGATCTGATAGCTAGGGTGTCACAGCTGAGAGGTGACGTAGTAAAGACGTTCGTGCCATCTGCTTACCAGTATATCATCGAGTTAAATGAGCTAATTAGCATTGACTTGTCTGTAATCCTCATAAGTTCACGTACGAGGCGTTATTCAGTAGGTGTGACACACGATCATTAGATGACTAGCAAACATGTGTGTAATTATGTAAAGACTAACTTAAGAAGAAAGGATCAAGAATTTCTGGGAAGACTTTAGGACTCCTACTACATTTCATTTGCTACAGTGTGCATGGCGTTATTCGGAGGTCCACTGTATTCGATTTATGATACAAAAAATTTGCAACGATTTCCTAGTCTTTCTCCCACAATGTAAAGTCGATCGTGAACAACCGGTTCTTTAACCTCCGACCCTTCTCGTATGAGGCAAGTCAACCTCCCACCGCAGGGGGGTATCTGCAGTGTGCCTTAGTTGAACATCTTAAAGCCTGTCCGACCGAAAGAACAAACCGGAAGATTTCAAGCATTTGACTGTCTTATGATCCAGATGCCAGATGTCTGCATTAGAATAGCCCCCATGATATAATTTTGAGGGCGGTTTTGCGTCTCTCAGTCTCTCAGTGCACTACCAGGTTCAAATATGAAGGTGTGAAAGAAGAAATGAAGGAACAGAAGGATGGAAGAATGGAATAGAGACAACACAGCGAGGGTGCTCTATGGCTGTGGTCATTTTTATTTTCGTTGAATTCCTTTTTTCCTTTCTCTTTCTTACTAATTTTCGTTTTGCAGTCTATGTTACTAACTTGAATTATTACTGTTATTTTGTACTTACGTTCTCTCTTGCATTCATTCTTGTTTATTTCCTACCTGTCATTTATTTTGAATAATTTTTTATATCATTGTTAATGAGGTTTACAACTTATGCAATGCAATAACGTCACATGTGTTAGTCCGGAAAATAGAAGACACCGACATGTAGTACGCGTTGGCAAAGTAAAAGGAAAAATCGGAAAATTGCGGGATGATAACCATTTGGAAAACGTGGACTAAACAGGAGGATACTATTAAAATGGATCTGAAAGAATCTGGTTGAGAGGATGCTAACTTCAAACGCTAATGATAAAGGGCCCTAACTGGAAGTAGTGAAAGGAAAATGGCGCCATAACTTAATTTTTTTTAAACCCCTTTTATATATGGTTTGTGACATGTCGAATATTATATATAGACCCAGAGTAGTCGGGCCTGTTGACAAAACGTATGTCTTTTAAACATTCTGTTGTGAACATAAACCAGATGTAAACCATTTTAGAATACGCTTGTTCGTGGGATAAATGAAAGCGAACAAACAATGCGGCTATAACCACATGATGACCTGAGGCCTGACCTGGAGTTCACCGGATGACGTGGGAACTCTGATCACCGACGATACTGCGATATCATTTTATCATCGTCTGCGGCAACCTCATGTTCACACGATCAGACCCGAACGTTGTGTGAATTCAGAAACATGTAACAGGTCCGTTACAGTATAGACATGCGGCATAGGTGTGTAAATTATCACTGGCCTTATGTCTTCTTGCTGAAAAAATATTAATTTAGGAAGCGAAACATGAACATATTTTTGCCACAGTGTAAACATTTTAACTTTAGTTTCTTGCGATTTGTGTTTGTCTATATTTTTGGAGAAGATGCTTTTGAACAGGGCTGGTTTACCGACATTTCAAAGACTCTGATATGTCCATTTTCATGAAAAGCAAGAGGCAGTTTATCTGTTATATATATTAATAGATTTTGTTACTGTAGTAGTGATGCCATCAGATTGTCTCACGTTTCTGTGACGCAGTAAGACATATTTTATCGTGCAGTGAGTTAAATATAATGGGACCCATAGCTTGGAACAACGGAAGACATGTAAATAATATTTAAATATTTTATTTTAACCTGCAAGAAAATATTCCGCATCTGTGGTACGAAGATTCTTTTTAAGAAGAAAATGTCTACTTGTTCTAAGAATAAGACAAAATCATTTCACCTGCACGGGTACTCACACAAATTCAGAGAAATAACTAATACGATGGCTTAGGGAATCAGAAGGTTCATCACCGAATTAACCAAAGCCCTCCACCGTTCCCTGACCTGGGCCAGAAAAATCCAATCGCCTTCAACTCCTATCTCCCATTGATCCCGCCTAACATTATCCTTCCATCTACGTCTAGGTCTCCCCAGCGGTCTCCTACCGTCAGAGTAATGCAAATATTTTTTTTTTAAAAGAGAAGGCTTAAGCAAAGTGACCAGCTGGAAGATGTAGGGATAATATTAAAATATATCTGAAACAAATGTTTTTGATGATGCAGGCTAGATTAACCTGGTTAATGATCGGGCCCTGATGAAGATGGTAATAAGCCTTCGGGTTTTATAAAAGACTGAGAATTTATTGGCCATTTAAGAAGAATTGCCTCATGGAGTAAGCTGATTAGGTTTACACACATCCACAGTGGGCAAAACTACCGCATTTTAATGTTAAATTGAATAAACTATATACCACTGCTTTCTGAGTATAAAAAGTGCTCATCACGCAATGAGTTGCTGTTATTTTAAGCAGGTTAGCTATGTTCTTTCTGCTGTAGCCTACTTTGTTACTGTTGGCCAAAAACTGCTGTTGCGTTCGAAGTGGTGATAGTTCCTGCTTCATTTTATGCAGTTTGTCATTCCGTGTGTTTATCCATATTTTGGCGAAGGCACAGTAATTATACCACATGGGGAAAATGCTTTATTTCGGCATTGTTGTTTCGAATTTATCAAACAACCTAGCTGGAATGAATCACTGTTGACGAACGGAAAATCTTGAAAGTAATCGTTTTTTTAAAAAATTAAAGTAAGTCACTGAATACAAAGTTGTAAAGAATCGAAAAATGTTATTAGATTTTACTCTGGCAGCGGTAATTTATAAACCACTGGAACCATATGTATGACATTTGTTACAAACATGTGTTGTAGACGTTCCTAAGAATTATACAAGAAACTGAGCTTTCAAGTCAACTGACTGTCTTTAAGCAAGCAACAAGATAACGGAATATTTACTCGAGTACGATTCGATCTGATGACTATTTGCCCACAAGTTCAGTACATTAACCCATCAGCTAAACAGAATTGTATTGTTTGATTATACATTTATATTACATAAATTAGCTTGTGTCATAAACAGTACGTGGTTTGTACGACTTAAAATCTGTACAATAATGAACTAGGCTTTGTAAGTTTTGCCTGAAACTTCTTGCTTATATTCACAATCTTCTGTTATCAGATTTTATGAAAATTTCTCACAGAAACATGAATACATCTGGAAACAAATAGTCTGCAATCGATCTTTCAATCAAAACCAGTTCTGAATAAAATTTGCAAAGTAATCAAAACTGTAAACGAGAGACGTGATGACATACAGCAAATGATCCTCGTAGAACTAACAGCAGCATTGTCAATGAAATAGCAGTCTTATGGTAGCATTCCGACGCCAGGAACACCTTGAGTGGACATAAATAGATATTAAAATCCCAAATAAATAACTCTTTTGGTCAGTGTTTAAGATCTGATTGCCCTGCGACCTTGCATATCGAAGATTACAGATAGTATTGCGCGGTAATGGGACGTCAGAGCCACAATTAAACGGGTCGCCGCCTCGTAACTACTTGTGTCGCGCTTGACCGCTAAAGTAGAAAAACAGCTTACCTCCAGACCGGCCACTACAGGTTGTACATAAAGTTGGCAAACTTTTAGTTCCGCCGTCTGTTTATACTTCAAAAGTATGAGGTCTGTTGCAAGAAAATAGTAGTTGAAAATTATGAATAACAATTTTATATTTATGTGATTAAAGTTATATTGTTTTGTGGGATATGTAAAAGTAACAAATCTATTATAAATTTAAAAATGCATGATTTTACATAGAGCCTGTGACATTATTACCTCACATAATTTCCTGATTGTATAGTATAATTTATAACGATACTTTCCGTGATTATGTATGCAACCTTGCGATGCATATTAAATATGTTCACTCCCTGATCTAGGTTATTCGAAGAAAGCTTGTGCCGGATTCACTACAAAGCAATAAACAACATGCAACAGGCGGAACGTGATGCTGCTTGCCTATAGAAATAATATGTATTACAATGTAAAGTGTTCACACCGGAACGATACTGGTGTCGTCGTTTATAAAATTCTTGCTCAGTGACAGGCGATACTGTTGAATTCAGCTTCCTGCTTTATCGCCGAGCGATACATGTCGCTTATTTCTATGGGGGAGGGGGGTTGTTTATAGTGTCTTTCCGCATTATCCAGTAAATGTATTCTGTACAGTGTATCACAGTACGTAGAGATTATGACTGATGACAAACAATGACAACAACAAATAGTATTTCAGAAATCAGTCGTACCGCGAAGAAAACCACTTCACCTTTACGAAGATCAATCTGTTAGTGCTGTTTAAAGTTATAAATTGGAAAGGAAGGAAATGAAATGTAATGTTACTGATTGTTGAAGATGATGGTATATTTAATTACCTTTAGGCTTTAATGGGCTAATATTTATTTGTTAGGCAGATCTTTTCCTCCATCTCTTAATAAATATCCTTCCCTTCATTTTATGCGCGTTTTAGCTTCGGGATGACCATAGATCCGTGATTGTATCTGTTTATCTGTCCATGTGACCTGACTGGAGAATCGCTGAAATTATTTTGAATACGGTACAGAATTGCTTCAAAATTTGTTATGAAGTTTTAGTTTTGATTGAAAACAGACATCTGCGGGAAATTTACATGTGACCTTACATGCATTTATGGTGGCTAATGATGGTTAGCATTCACAAAAATGTAGTTGCGATAAGAAAACGAGAATGCCAGAATTGTAACGATATGCGTAAATTCCCTTCAGTTTTGTTCCATGTCTTTGTATTCTCCTTTCTCTGCTTTTCAATCTGCCATCCACGGTTCATTCCAAAGAGCCGAAGTTCCACATTGAACTCCAGTCGCGATAACCTATGGAAAAGAATGCTATTACTTGTTAATGGCACTAGTGTAGCGATAGACCTTTGTATCCTGTGGTACCTGGTTCTAATTTCTGCTGGGTTATTGACTGTCTTACTGAGATTTTCTTGCTTTCCCACGGTATTCACGCTAATTCAGCTTCTGTAACTTAAAGTAAGAGTGATAATTTTCTAAAATATTAAATGTTTACTAGACGTGATATTTTTCCATTTTAGTCATGTTATCGTATATGCTCCAAAGTTAAAAGAGTATCGTTAAGTAGCATAAAAATTAAAATTTATAGTCTGAGCTGTTTTATTATTTATGAAAACGACAGCACATGATCGGTGCCAAAAATGTATTTTTAACTTTCTCTGTCTACTGTAACTTTACAACTGCCTACCCATTTTAATGATTCCTCATTGATGCAAGTGGCTGATATATTTAACCTAACCTGCCATATGTTTTATTTATGACATATTCTTATCAGGTTTTAATTTATTTATTTTTATTATTCCCATACTACATGGATAACAAATGAAGTAATTGGATAAATTATGTATGAGCGCTAGAATACGTAAGCAGACTGAGGGAAAACTTGTGATATTCCGCTATCTGTCTTGTAATCACGATAAAATATGTGTACAGCAATGAGTTTAACATGCTGATGAGTATCATGGAAAACAAACAGGGATTTATCACAGGATGGACACAGACGTTGAACACATCACGTGTTCTGCTTCATGCATAATGTGCTGATACTAAAAGAGTGGAAAATTGTGATCAAGTTTGGTATACACGTATTCAACAAACGTGTTATTTCTGATTTTATGTACGATATTGTTCTTGATGTTTATTTGTTTAATATGTGTATGCATAACTCTTATCTCAGATAAACGTGTACTGTTCAGAAGTTAATGACACTACCTGTTACAAAATCAACTAAATAATAGCAAGAATTATTCTTCGCATTTTGTTAAAAATTCACGTTATAGAAAAATGTTTCGTATTTCATATATATTAACGAGATCTATATTTTATCGTGTACCTAGCTTATATGTTAAATAACAAATCAAAATATGCACGAAAGTCATGATACAGGCCTGTCTACATGTAGTAAACCAGTCGAGAATGTCACCGAAGTATATTGAGTGGTTTAGGAGATAAAAATTGGTGACGCAGTAAAGCCAGAACTATGGTATCACCGTTTCAACGCGGTCTCCTCTTTGCCATCAGCAAGTGCAAAGGAAGAGGAACAGAATATGCTGTAGTTCAGTTTCAATTGAGGCGTCAGCTGGTCCGCGTTAACTCCAAAAGAATTTATCGGTTATAACGTGGAACCGGACTGAAATATGGGTTAAGGCCTCACCGCATTATATCTCCTACCTCCTGAAATTCTTGGTGGGGGGGTTAAACGAAACCATAAGATTCATTGCCGTGTTTACAAGAGCCCGGAACTGAATGATATTGTGAATCAGATTAATCCACTCCATGAATTATAAAATCATGACTAAATTTGGTATTACATATCCAGAGTGCACGTTATGAAGATCGTCATTATGTAAGTTTCTACATCTTTCTGGTACGTCGTGTGTCTAAGATAAAATATACCTCTCAGAATTTCTTCTGGAAGAAGTTAACTTTCGTGTTCTTCCGTTTGATAAAATATACCCCTTTGGAATCTCTTCTGATACAAGCTAAATTTCGTGTGTTCTTCCCTAGAGCGAGAGACCAGAATTCACACCCACATAAACAATAGGTAAAATATTGTAGTTTTGTGTGTCTGAGTCTTTGCATTATTAGGTTGGAAACGAGAAGATAAAGATTCCGGAAAGAATGGTAGCAAGAATTTTCTTGAATTTAGTTCTGTCTTAATTAATGTAATTTTGATTTGTGACTATAACTCTCAATTATTTGAGCCTCGTTATATTTTCGAAGAATTTATTATATTTTTATTTAGATTTTTCTTTATTCTCCTAAATAATCGTTTAACGAAGGAATACATAAAAATACGAGATACATAACAAAATAATAACTACACGTTAAAGGAAAAATTATCTGCCTAGAAAGAAACTATTAATCAGCACAAAGAAATATATTACGTTGATGTTATAATGATTAATATAGGGTTTATTTTTAGTGTGTTTTCTGCGGCTGTAGCCTGTCTTGTTTGCTTGTGACACAGTAACAACTATTTCTCATTTGGAAACCGAGAGACCTAGCCTTCGTTTCCTGCTGTGGGGTTAAAATCCTGTCACTGACACGACCAAGCTGGCCTCCTGGGTACCACATCACACAGTGCAGTCTGTTAATACCATCTCTTAACTCATGTTTTGTAACTTCCTCTGAGAGCTGTTGCATGAGGCTGTATCGTCTCTAAGCGCATTCAAATTGTGCAGTGACAGCTTACAAATCGATCTACTACCCAAGAACGACTAAAGCTTGCGTTGGATGAAACAAACAGACTGAAAGAGACGTAGGAAAACGAAGAGGAGGAAGAGAAGAATAAGGAAAGAACCAGAGGAAGAGGAAACAGTGAAATGGGAAAGAGACAGAAAAGAAATAGAGAAAGTAAACGATAGCTAGAAAGAGGAAAAAAAGAGACAATGAAGAAAAACTAGTAGAAAAAGAAGAAGAGAGGGAGAACAATAGTGAATTAAATGTAAGGGAAAGACATAAATACGAAGAAAGTAACAAGGAAAGGAAACATGGAAATAAATATTGAGAGATACAAAGAATGTGGACATAAAACAATATTAAATGAAGACAGAAAGAGGAGATAAATGAAAACAGAAAGAGGACGAATGAAAGAAGAAGGGACTATAAGGAGAAAGGTAATCAAGCGAGAGAAAGAAATTTGACGGAGAGATAGATAGACCAATAGGTAAAAGGAAACGGTGACCCCTTGTTTAAATTAGTAGCGTCATTGGGGCGAATCGCCACGTTTCTGTCGCGTGGAGTGAAAGGGTCTGCCAGCACCTCTCATTAAGTGAAGCAGCTACCGAATACGACTGCTCCATTTTCAAAAAGTGTTGGGCAATGGAGCAGCTTCAGCAACCCTGCTTCAGCTGATCGGGCTATTTAAAATCCTGTAACATGTCTGGATGACACTTTCCGCTGAAGTGGATACTGGCAAGATTCGGTATCAGCGCAAGGAAAGAACGGGACATTTGGTGTCCACCCTCAAGATTCGAACAAGGTACCCCTCACATAATAGTCGCAGATATTGAGGTAGATTAACTGAAATGCGAAGAGGCTTGAATCGTCGTTTGGAGAAGTGCAGTTTCGCGTTTCATTTTCCGTGTTTCTCTACGAAGTCAGAACTCCCCTGGTAATATTTAGACAGTACCAAACAAAGGCAATCAATTGCGTAACGCACAGAGTCCTGAACATGCAAGCCCAGATGAACAGATTGTTTCTCAAGGCATTTCGAAAGTTGTATCCGTTTATTCTTTAATTATCTTATTTTAATTTTTTACCGTCTTTTGTATTTCTCTTTATTTGTATCTTGTCTCGACTCTGTATCACTATATCCTTTGTTTATCTAAATGAATTTTATTACAGTAGACAATATAAATTCTCTTTATCCATTACAAGTTAAGAAAAAAATTACAATAATAAACTTACAAAGGTAATGTTGTTGATCAGTCTGATCTCTTGAGGATATGTTTTAATATCACGTGTGATGTTAAATTGATTAACCTGCTTGAACGATAAAGGATATTCGATTAAGAAATATACGTTGACAGTATTATGTAACAAGAAGATGACCCTAGGCAAATTTGACTTTATTTTGTTCTTAAGCTTAGGATTTCTCAGGGTTTCCCTCGGTTTGCTCTTGAGTACAGCAAAATGAAATATCAGGATCGGTGTTATTTTACAATAAGACCTGAAGAGAGAAGCTTAGCGATAGTGTAGGCATATATAGTGTATTTTAACTCATTCTTAACATCTTGAATATTTTTATTTATAGTTTATTTTACTCAGCTTTTCCAGTAACTCTGAAGTAAATACGTTTGACTACTTCTAAATTCTTATAATTCCATCATTCATGAATATCTTCTCATTTTATACCACAATATATGACATCAGCAATTAAAATAAACCTCCAGTCAGTGGAATTGAGAGCAGGAGAACCGGGGTTCGATTCCGGGCACGGAAAAAATTTGTCTTCGTTGGCCCGTGCAGGTCAGTGATCATGTTAACCCATCCTTTTGTCTGACAGATGTCAGGGATAACGCGGCCATCTAGAGAAAAATTATGAATGTATAGAGCATTCCACCATTCCACTATACGTTCTCGTGGCGTGGTGCAATCACAAGCAAATTTATCCGTTGTCTTTGCTTGATACAATCAAAATTATTTCGTCCATATCATTTGGGGAAGGAATCTCTTCCACTTTTGCATTTCCTTGCAAAATCCTGAAGTCGTTAATACTGGGGAGTTATCCTGTTGCATGAGATTCAGTTTTAGAGGGTGGATGGTATTATGGTGATGAGTATGGTAATAGATGGGATGGACATCCATACTCTGGGCGAGATTCAAAGTCGTGACTGCAGTGTATTCTAGGGCGAAGTCTTTATTCTCATTCTTAATGGTAATAGAAGCCAAAGTATCAGCACAGCTAATTGCGAAGCCTGCCATTGGGCACGATCTTCAGCGAGTTTATTACTTTGAATTTGAAGATGGCTGTCTTCAGACTCACCGCTGTGAAAACCTCAAAACCTACTTACTTTGAATTTCTTCCACAAGGTGTACTTGTGAGTCTCGTATTATTCTCAAAATAAGCAGCGATTATTTTCCAAAACATTATACATTAATTTATCGACGAAAAAACTGTGTTTTTTAAAATAGGAACTGAGGTTTTAAATATCATTTAGATGAGCTTCGGCTTCAAGGGGTTATTTTCATTGTGTTTAAATAACTACATAGAAGTCACATAATAGAAGTAGCATTTAATTATACCACGTTCATTCTTAGTCATACTGCGAATTGTAGTTTGTTCAAGACAGTAGTCTACTTCCAGCGAAGGTCTGTCATGAGCAGAATAGCACAGTAATTTGCCAGTGTGTCTGTCAGTAGCTTGAAATCCATATGAGGTTTTATGAATCGGTTATTTTTATCAGACTTCAAAGTTTTAGAGGTTTTCTCATTTTGTCAAAGATAATGCAGTTAAAAAAATAACGATCGAAACTTCGACATGCATCATTCACCGTTACACGAGCTGTCCGTTGATATAATATCGTTAAATAAAGTAACAATTAATTAATAAAAAAGGCGCAAAAGGAGGTTCACAGATTCAGAATCTCTCTCCGTCTGATTTGATCCTGGTACTTCTCAGTACTAATTACAACCTGTAATCATTGCATATCTTTATTCTCAAACGCAGTTGTTTTTAAAATATAAAATAAGCAAACAAACTATTAACACTATAAATGACACTAGTGCCAAACGCGTTTCGACCTCAAGAGGTCATCATCAATGGCAAAAGGGAATTAATTAATTTGTAGTGTTAATATTTTGTTTTCTAATACACTACACGGCATGCAAAGTTTCCAGCAGTTGTTTTTAACAAGAATCTAATTGTTGACACTTCAGGCTCAGTTGAGGCGATTGCCCCGACTCCACTAGTCGAATGTTTTCTTCATCTCCATGAGCATTAGGTCGCCCACTTTGTAGTTATTTACGGCCTGGAATTACTGAGACGCGCCGATAATGGATAAATGGGCGGAGTTGTCGGGTGTCTAGCTACTTTACGCGTGCTGAAACATATATGTATTCCTCCAGCAATATTTGATTCCTTTATTGTGGGCATCCACATTCGGTTATATCTTGGTTTAATGCACGTGTTTCAAAATAACGTGCTGATGAAAGTATCTGGACCTGAAGTGTGATTAACTCAAGAAGAATTAAATCCACATGATGTGTAATGCATGTAACGGAGATGATAAGTTCGTGAAAAACTGTAATTTTGTTTTCTGTTTTGTATGGACCTTAATTTTCTTTTCTTTTCCATGGGAATGACGTATATAGGATGTCTTAGTACAAAGTTCTGAGGAGGGTATTCAGAAACAACAGAGTCGAAGGAGTAACAGGAGGAAAAAATTACAAATGAGGAGCTTTATAATGTGTTCCATTCATCAAATTTTTGTAATACCCTATGGTGTGAGGTTGTAGTCTGGATTATACTTGCTCAGGACAAGTTCCAGTTACGGGCTTTTGTGAACAAGATAATGAGCATCAAGGTTATTGTACAGACAGAGAATGTATTTACCAATTGAGCTAGTACCAGCTTCTCACCAATGGTTCGCTCAAGGGATTTATCAGTTATGGTGTTAATGTGTACTGAATCTTAAGTGCGATACGCTCTTTACAATTTTCCGTAGCCTGCCGTACTGGTCTTGGTAATAATGTTTAGATGAAAATCAGAGCTAAGCCGGTGTATGATACATCGTGGAGACAAAGTACTTTACATTTGTAAGTCCTTAAATTTACACCAGATTCAGTGTGGGCGCTTGCTGGAAATCGAAACAGTAATAAGGCAGGTAACTTAGTTAAGAAAAGAAGACACCTATTCTCTCCATGGAGACGAACCATCCTTGAGAAAATGATAGTCACATGGCTGATCAACTAATTCGTAACTTAATATGAAATCCGAAAGTTTGGTGTCATACTTATGCCAGTCCCCTGTCCTGAGCCAGTTGAATCAATTGCAGACTCTCAGATTCTGATTGTTCAAGAGTAATTTTAACATTATTCCATCTACCCCGATGTCTCCCAAGTGGTCCCATCCCTTTTGGTTTTCCTACTGAAAGTATGCATTTATTTCTCACCCCTCCCATGTCCACCCATAACACGCTCCTAGATTTGGTTGCCTTAGTAAAGCTTCTCATTATTCAGTGTTCTACGTCCTCAAGAATCTTCCGTTCTCTCAGTTCTACATAATGTCGTCAGCAGACATTATTATTATTACTACTATTAAAGACCTGGGAATATTTATCGACTCTAAGCTTCGATTTCACAACCATGTTGACCACATATTTTCACATTGTATTAAGTTGCTGGGTCTTGTTGGCACATTAACCTTTTCGTTCTCTTCTCTCGATTGCCTGTATATGTTATATGTAACCTTAGTTAGATCCAAGCTCGAGTACGCCTCGGTCGTTTGGAATTCTATTACGACTACTGATGCCAACAAACTGGAACGTATCCAGCAGAAGTTTGCAGCCCTTTGCAACTATCGTCTCCTTCCCCAAGTGCATTACAGCTACGCTGATGCTTTAGAGTATTTAAAACTCCAGACCCTGCGTAAGAGAAGGCATTGTAGTGATTCACTGTTCCTTGCGCAGGTTCACCGCGATTTTAAACACTGTCCTTCCCTCTGGAAGCTCTCGGAATCTGAGAGATTTTTCTATGTTCAGTTTTAGCCTTTTGATCAAAAACAGTCCTTCTGCTAGATGCGCATCAGCTGCTAATGTCATCTGCAGGGACTCGGACATATTCGAGACGAAAATTGTCACACTTCTTCACATTCTATAATAGTATAATTTACTTAATTGATTTAAATTATTTTTACAAATAAGCTAATATATTTAGTTGCAATTTTCTTGTGTATTAACGTCCTCCGTACTAATGTATTTTATATTCTGCTTGTTTTACCTTTTGTGTTTTATTGTGTTCGTGTGCTCATCTCTGTGCTGTATCTGTAATTGGCCTTCTGGCTGTTGATACAGCACACAAATAATAAAGAATTGAATTTAATTATTATCATATTTGCTGTTGCCAAGCACTCTAATAAATGAATTGAATTAAATTATTAACACGTCTGTATTTCTTGATGCTTATGCACAGGGAGAGTTGTATTGCCTTGTTTGAGGTCCGCGAATTCTCTTGAGAATGGCATGCTTATGACGTCAGAGATTCTTGTAAAGATTAATTTGGATAAAAGATAATGCTACGTCATTTGGACATAACAAGGTTTTAATGTAGTGTTGCCCCTCATTTTTCTTATGAACGTTACGAAATTAATTTCGATCGCATAAAGTAGTGATGAGTAAACATTCTGGCATTTTGTTCGGACGTTTCGCAACAATAACTCGTGTGCAAACTGAATACAGACTGCCCGACATGCACGAAACCTGCCTTATTAAGCAACGGGTATGATTGGCAGAACTGTAAGCCAGTTATTATTTTGTTTAACCGTCTTAGTTTGTTTTAGTAAGATTAGAGGTCAGGCGATGTTTAAAATAGTGAAGGGATTTGTGTTTATTTTGATCATACATTGTTGCCTCAGCTTTTATAAATTCACCGCCGAACTTGGTGATGATTTATATTAATGATTCTCTAGACCAAGGTGGTAAAACGTTTCTATTACCTTGGTCGATGGTACTTTACGCAAAGGACAAGAAATACCTTCTAGCACAATTTTTTGAAAGTAATAGCCAGTTTTCGTTTTTTTCAACAGTGATAATTAAGAAATTACATCATGTTCAAATAGAGACTGCATTTTATTGAAATATGCATTGCTATATAAATTACTATAGTCACATATTATTTCAAATTTACTCTCGCAAAAGCTTGTAAAACTTACATTTTAATTGCAGGATATTAAAGTCAATAACATGTATGGCACTTGTACGTAAATCAGAAGACAAGATAAACACTTTTTTATTTTTCAAATCCTTCGGAGCAAAGAAAATAAATGAACTTGTAATAACCTGTAAGAAACTGGGAAAAAATTTCACGGGCCTGGTTACTGGCCTCTGGTCTCTAGCCGGATGTGACACCGCTGCCAGTTGAACTACGCTGTTCTAGACCAAGGGCACGCACCCTGAGGCACGAAAAATAATTTTAGACAGCACTCAGATTTAAGCTGACATAAATGCATCGCAATGTATGCTATATATAACAGGAAAACAACATGGAGGAGACTTGCCGAAAAACTTAACAGTCGGTCTACTCCCCACCTTTTTATGTTGTCAAGAGAAGATTATCGCCTTCACAAGAGCCCGCTGTTGGATCTTATTTTGATCCAGACGAATTCAGTCCGCACTTACCCTATTTCTTTAACTCATGGACGACGTACACCTAGAAGACGCGGAACAAGATCTGAACATAATATTAAGATGTGAATTTCAACGGAATTAGGGGGAGGGGACTGTCGTACCTAATAAATTAGTACAACAATACTCTGGAGATACTGAGGATAATCGCGAAAGTTTTACTGGTTGCACTTCCGTAATTTTTATTACGCTTCCTTGTCTAGTGAAATAAAGTAACGGGGCATGAGACCACGTCCAATACAGCTCGCTTGGGAAATCAGGCTATTTATGTGGCAACACTGCGTGTTATTCCCTTATCCCTAGAGGTCGGGTCAGGCCGGCGGGATGTATTTTTGATTTCATCGTGTGCAATGGATAAACCTGACAGCACAGATGCTTATCTGTCTGTTAACAATCGCCTCCTAAAGACCACATGCAGCTTTTATCTTAACTGTCCGTTAAACTTGACGGTTGTCCGTGAGTTATTACAACAAATCAAACAGAATACTAATAATAAGCGGATGTTTAGATTGAGCTGCAAATGTCAAGAGAAACTGACTTTGGGGATAAAATGCCTTGGTCATTTTAAATTCTCCTGTTTCTTTTTTCTCAGTTCCCTTAATGGGTATAATTGGTTTTTTTCTGCAGTTCTTTTCCTCTTTAATCCTTCTGTTTTTCACTTATTTTTCTCTCCTCATCATTACTTTTATGTTTTTTTCTTCTTTAGTTCTATCTTTCTTTCTTTCTTGTATTTGTATTTGTATTTCTTCTATTCTCTCTTGTTCTCTCTCCCCTCTCCGAATCAGTTTATTTATATACTTCTATCTCTTTTATTGTCCATTCCTTTTCTCCCTACTTCGATTCTCTGTTTTCCTATGCTCGTACTTTCCTTCTTTCATCTTTCTGTATTCATTTCTTCATTTATTTTCTTCTGTCTTCCTCTGCATATTTCTTCCTTCCATACTTTGGTAATGTCATTATTTGGCTTGTTATTTAATCAGTTACTCGCTTCTGTGGTCAGATGTTCCTTGCCAGTTGTTTTCCTTGTTACCGGGTCGATAAGTCTTAACGATGCGAGACCACCCGCTCACCGAGGACTAGCTGCGGACATCAGGTTTATTTAACCTAACACTAGTCTCTGAAGTCAGAGAATGGCGAGCAATTAAGACATAATGAAACGTCCTGTCTTTACTTGATAGTCTGATGGCAAAATTGAAACCTGATTCGGAATATAAAACTATAATTTTATCTGTTGGTTTATATGGATGTAAAACGTGGACTATCACACGAAAGCAAGATTCTTTTCTATGCTGAAGATGGGGGCGATGTGATGACTATAGGCCGAGCGAGAAGTGCTGACACTTGCGCAAAGGACTTATTTTGGACGTATGAGATGGACCAGTCCGAAGCACGAGCTAGAGGGGTGTCGGCTTCGGTTGGCTTGTAGCTCTAGTTGTGCTTAGATCGGTGCGTCACCGCAGCTGAGGCTGTGCGACCCCCACTACTACTGAACTCCCCTCTCTCGGCTTAAACATCGCGTATTTAGGTGCCACCACTACTCGCGCGACCTATACCTACAGGGCTACACAGCGTCATAACCCAGAAGACCGCAGAAGAGATGAAAATTATATACAAAATTTAAGTCTGAAAATCTGAAGAGATGAGACCGCTCTGTTGACGTAAGCGTAGGTGAGGAATTAATATTCGACAGATAGCGTGTGATGCGGCTAATGGTAATGTATTGTGAACACGTTAATGATTGAGGTGTCGCGTAAAAGGCAAAACAATTTTGACAGCTCAGCCACTGTTACCTTCTCCCTGCACCATAGAGTTTAGTTAATGGTGTCAGTAATTTCTCAGAAGAACTTGTAAATCATACTTCAGTACAAAACGCCATATCCACGCCGCGTCTGGACTCGTCCCTAGAAGGATACTTCCTCGGAAATGATGCGATCAGAATCCGATACTGACCAGAGCTTTATCTCGTCTTCCCTTACACTATTTCATAGCGTAGTGATTACGTACGAGGGGAGCTTCGCCTTTACCCTTTAATTTTTTACGTGATTGCCGTTTGGCGTGATACAGCTATCACTGCCTCCGCCCCTGTTCCCGTCACTGTACGTGTTTAATCTGCTTTTAAGATATCTTCAGTGACTCGTCTCTTTTTTTATAAACTAAGATTTGTGTTTTTGAAAGTCACGCGGAGATGTATTCGTCCATTGCTTTGCATGTTAATATTGTATTTAGAGAAAGTATTAAAATTTAATAAACATGCAAGAACCTAAGAAATATTATGAGTAAGATTTAATGAGAGAAACCACAATTAAGTGACACAATAATCAGTCTCACAAAATTGGAAGGAGGGATTTTCATATGAAAAAAAGAGATGAATTAAATAGTTTAATAAACATAACAAAGGAAATAAAAATGAACATCAG
The DNA here is from genome assembly GCF_977971745.1 of Zootermopsis nevadensis. Lineage (NCBI taxonomy): Eukaryota > Metazoa > Arthropoda > Insecta > Blattodea > Termopsidae > Zootermopsis > Zootermopsis nevadensis. Next base: position 14,294,857 of record NW_028259154.1, on the reverse strand, counting down.
TCAGATAAATGAAAGAAATAAAGAAATTATACTTCACTTTGAAATACGGCTGCTATCCCAGGATTTATTTCAGGACACTAAAGTGAACAAATGGAATGTTGTTTGAGTCAGGATATAAATCACCAGTCCGAGAATCAAACCCGGCTACACCCGGATATGATGAAATGTTGAACCACACGACTCCAAAGATGTTCTAGGCTTCTTGTATTAATAGTTACTGAAGATTCAATATGGCTTCCGCCGTGTAATTACTATGACATATGCTCATAATTTAAGATGAATTACAGGATAGCGAAAGCGTGACGTCATGTATGGTGAAAGGAAGCAACAACAACAAAAAAGTATTCAGTAATAACCCAATATGGTAATTACCATTATATCTCATTGTTATGCTACTGGTTCCTTTGATTTGTGGTTTAATACAAAGAGTGAACTCCGTTGCGCAAATACAGGCTTAATTAGGCGTGGTAATCAAGAGTTGCGTAGTTTCCACGAGTTACAGTGAATGTAAATGGTCGGTCTAAGGCAGGAATACAACGCATATTGTCTAACATGATAAACCACTTAAATTTGAATTGGACATATGAAAGCTTTTTGTAGAAGTATGTTTAATAAAACTAAAAAGAGTGTAAACAAAACTTATTTCCTGCAATAGAAATTTAATTGAAAGTATCCTCCTCCTAGCGTCTGTCAAATCGAATTTAAAAAATTGCTTGAATTTCAAAAATAAAAGATTTTGTAACATCTAATTAAACCAATGTTGGTATAAAATTGGAATGTTTATCTTCTCCACAACATAAACCCAAATGGATTACATTCAGTAACCTAAATCTTAGATCTGTTTTGAAGATGGGTTGTTGAGCTGTGTATTCTGGTAGAAGATTATTGACGTTTCGGAGATGCTTGCTGTTTCCGTGACAACACGGCGCAACAATTTACAGGACATCCATGTTCATTTTCGTCTTCGTGAGAGCCTAAAATCTCACTAAACCCATTTTATTTTACATTTTTATGTTGTAATTAGAATATATTTGCCAGTTCTGTATGGTTATATATCATGGTGAGTGACAATATAAATTACAAATGTTTCAAATTGAAACTTCCAGGAAAATAGTTGGATCTGAGAAAGCTGAAGTGACCAATTTGTAGTGTATTTTGTGATCTACAGAGGTAACGTAGTATTTTTGGGATGACCATATCGAGGAGGCTGCTATGGGTCGCTGGTGTGACTACACTGGCCGTAGCAAGAATTTTATTAAGGAAAACCTTTTGGAATGCGTTCACTTAGGAAGCCAGTGACATGGCACAGCGGTACAAAGGCTTGCATGTACCACATGCTGCAATATTCACTACCTCTCCAGTTTTCCACGGTGCTTTTTTTGTATCATCCCCAGAATAAACAGCAATTATTTTCTTAAACAACATTAACCAAGTAACGGGGAAGCGTTACTTTCTTTTCTGGGGGGGGGGGGGGGGGGTTGAATTTTTAAATGTGATTTGAATGAGGTAATTTATAATTTAAATTTTGTCGAATGACGTATCATCTTTGTTACAATTTCTTGCTATATTATTTCGCTAATACATTATTCTTTCATAATTTTTATCACAAATTTATATATAAGGCTCTCGAAAATTGCTTATGGTATTTGTTGTGTCTCTTGGGAAGCCAGACTAAAGTACGTTATCCAGAATACGGTGTAATTATTTTTATCATTCAATTAAAGACAATTTCCATGCCTTTCAGCTTGGAATTTGGAGACATGTTTCTTGAAGCATATGTATCTATCTCCGTGTCTACATGACATTACAACCCAAGAACAAATTTGTTATCCTGTTAAACTTATTTTGTCCTTGGGGGATGAGTCTAAAAGATCTGAAATACATTGTTATTAATTTCAGCAACGGAATGCATTTCAATTTTCGTGTTGAGAAACCAATGTAAAATTTTTGAAATACAGTCATAAATTTGAAAAAGCAGTAAGCGTGATGTACGTATTCTTAAGTCTGTTTTTCTTTCGCTTGTGATTACGAGGAAGGTGTTTCATTACGGCTGGCCTTCATGATGATGGAGGTGACCTCTGTGAGGAGAAGGGCGCACACAGCACGTGGTACGGATCAAACTCTGTTATCTGATATAACGGCTTTTACAACACGCGACAACACTGATGAAGCGTTAATTTGAGTTTACTCAACATATTTGAGTCAAGGTTTCATGCCAGTGAACGGTAAAAGAATAAAGAATAAGTATGGATTTGTTTATTTACACAAAACAAAGACTCGGGTGATGTTTATATTAGATGCAGCAACGTGTAGGGTCCCGCCCCTAGACCAGAACTCGGGAGCGAAAGTCCCGTGACAGCACTGACCTCGGGTTCTGTCCGAGTTCCCACAACAGCTGTGGAGTCCGTCGCCATCTTCTGCACAAGCGTCCCCCTTTAGCGATGATATGCAGACACTTTTCTTACCGTAAGAATGAACACCTCAAACCCCATGTGTCCCACCTACTTAAACAATCAATAAATACTGCATTTTACATTTATGTATTTTTCGTAATTCTCAGTGTAAACTAACTGTTGATCTGTGTAGTGGTGGCGTGTTGTTTTCTTTGCGGAACGGACTGAATTCTTAAATATTACCCAGGCGTACGTTGTAAAAACGATGGGGATAAGAAATGAATTCAACATTTTAGTCGGAGAACGTTAAAACAATAATACACTTGGAAAACTTAGATATATATTCAAACGTAATACTAAAATCAAGCTTCAGTTTATGATACTGGATTCAGATGGCTCAACTTACGGTCGAGTAATGGGCCACAATATTGAACTTTAGAATGCCACAAATGCGGAAATGTTCTTGACCTGCTGAGCGGCTGTCAGATTCTCTAAAAGCCCTGTGGTCTATGGAGGTAGCTGTCTGCTACAATGGTTTCAAAAGGAGAACATATCTTTGCTACGAAGAGTTAACGAAACAAACCTTGTAGTGTATTTTATTCGTACACGATCCAGAAATGTCTGCGCTCTGCAGGTTTAACAATACCCGTCGTATTGCTAGAGGCTGTCCAGATACTTGTAAGAATACGGTTCTCAATTATCCGCCCCTATGTAGAAAGGCTGTGGAAAGCAACGAAAAAAAAGAGTTGAAAGTGTGAGAAGAATAAGACTTCAGAGAAGGTATGCCATAATATTTTCTGATTGTTCAACTCACAATGCTGCATTCCGATTATAGACTGTTTCGCAGTTAATGTCACGCACATTACGACATTAACATTTTGTATTATTGTGTTGATTGGTGAAGTTTGTTGACAGTTCTGATTATTGTTTTATTGGTCTCTATTTCAGGTCCTGTTCCGCAGACCACACTTCACTTCCAAGTTCTATTTTCGTACCTTCTTCCGGGCAGTCTCCATTTCCATCAGGTAACAAATATTTTATTTTTATTCTCAGTTTTATTCACTTGATAATATATTGGAAAATGCAAATTTTTCCCTTCTCCAATCAGTAAAGACGTCTAGGGAAGCTGAGGTATACTCCGCACGTTCTTAACCTCGGCACTAGGTGATGGTCAATTAGGCCCAGGTAAAGGGACCCCTGTACCTATTGAATAGGAAATTGGTCGAGTCACAGAGCCGATCTGGACGTTTTGGCAAACAGATGTACCCGTGCCTCTGCCAGGGATTAATCGCCTATTGTCCAGCTGAACCTTTCGACCTCAAACGTATGAGGAGTAAATTACAGACTTCTGGAGGTCGAGAATATTTATCACCCTGTTTACATTGAATCGAATCGTAAGGCAGGTTAGAACATTTCGTATCGAGCTATACATTTCTAAAATATACTAGGTTTTAATATTATCATGCAAATACATTACTTCATTGGACGTTTTATATTATTGTTCTTTATGAAATGAGAAATAACGCCTTGGGGACTTATAGTTAGATACCAGCGTTTTCGAGAGACATAGTGTCTCACTTTTCAACTTTTAAAATGGAAACATAATGTTTCTACGAAACATTGATATCAACCACTTACAGGTCCACATTGTGTTACCACCTTGAAGGCCTATATGGACATCTTCACCACCTTGAAAATCCAAGTCTCAAACAGAAATAAGTCTGGCAAATAATTTTAGTGGTATCCAATTTTTGTCTTCCTTTTTCTGGTATGTTTCACAACATTCAGGAATGAAATTAGTGCTAGTTATCGATGTACATTGCATCGTAATCGCCCAGCCATTGACCAGTTATTTTACACTCGATGTGTTTCTGAAGTAAAAAAGTATCAGCTATCATAGTTTTATGAAGGAATAGCATTGTTAAAAGGGTGTGCAAGAAATGTACATTACAATTTGTGTACGTAAACACTTATTTAACACAATTACAGTTTCGTGTTGAAATATGGGGATGCTTTTACAGTAAAATATGCTATCTTTTGGTATTTTAAGGGGCTGATGAAAGGTCGGTAGATATATTTGGACTACGGACCACGCTAGAAGCTTATAAATCCGATTACGTTTATTTGTTGCATGAGTAGGTTGTATAGTGCGCACAAAAATACAATGACTATTACCGCCGAAATGTATTTACAGGCCAGCAAAGGTATTGACCTAAGCGACATCTTTGTTAATATTTTTGTAACAAAATCTTTAGTAAATTCACAAAGGTTATTGTGATAGATAGTTAGGCAATGTTCTGATATGATATTTATAGTACTCTGTACTCTCCAGAACACCGAAGATAAACATAGATATATATCGTACACATTTTGTATTGCGTGATCTTTGATTGTGGATTTCGAACATGTTAGATTATTATTATTATTACTGTTATCATCATCATCATCATCATCATCAAGATGTGACTGGCAGAACACTTCTTGTGTTCTGCGCCTTAAGTAAAAGTGGACAACGGGATGAAGGAAACTCAGTTTCTCTCAACACGTAACAAATTGCAGAGCTGTTTTGAAATATGTAATTTTAACATTTCGCTTCGTTGCCACCCTCGCCTACAAAAGATTGCATCATTGTGCGTACAAACAGGTTCGGTAAAAAGTGTGTCACTCTCATCTGATACGTTTTGAAGTAATCGTCTGATTTTTATTAAACTCGTTATGAATATCATGTCAATAGAGACCATTCTTAATTTACTAGCTTCAGCAGTAAGAGCACAGCGACTGTATGTTATTGTCCCTTAGGAGCGCATGTAGCTTGACTATTAAAATTATCGGCATATGGTCATACAATTTTATGTGGCAATAGATCTTCGAAAAACATGTACATTTCTTGAGGTGTACCTTTTCTATATTATATAAATTAAATTTATGGCCGCCAGGTGCCTTCTATTACGTTTGTCTTCATGGTATTACTCTGTGCAAATATTTTATGCAGATACATATGAATTGTTCGTGAAATATTTATGAACATTATTTGTTAAAAAAACTCGAACACTGCGATGATGCGAATCTTTAAGGTTATATCTGGCAAATTTAACGAAGTTTCAATGTGTAATAACGGAAATTATTCATAGAAATACATCGGTAAATTTTTAAATTTATTAATCTGCATTTCCTTTTAGTTCCGCGTGTAACTTAGATTGAAACATTTGAAGAAACATGGGCGCCATTTTGTTTTGCCAAAGATTGATGTTGGGTCATCGATCAGCCAAGAAGAAGCGTGAACTTATTTTCCATTGCAGGCGAGACCCTGCCGATATCTGCGCTACCACTATCATAGCTCTTTTAAGTAATTTTCTTATTATCCATATTCCGGTCAGAATCATTTCTTTGGCAGACCACATTACACCCTTTGACCACTACAGATTTCACATCTCGTATTCATTAAAATATTTCTTTTGCATCTATAATTTAACTTCGTGGTATGTAGTATTTTCTTGAATCGATATTCACACAGCTGATATAGGTCGTATTGGTATCCAGTGGATCTTAACTGTCATCATATGAATTTGTTGCTGGGTCTTACATTTAAATCTTCAGAACTTAGGCCTCCCAAGTGGAAATAAAACCCTTCCAGTGTTATGAATACTGATTCTCAAATTGTCTCGTCATCGCTTGCGATGATTATAATTGGCGTGCGGATATCTTGTAGTAGCAGATTATTGCAAACAGAATTTTATCCTGTCTTGTCTTATTTTGTCCTGTCTATCTGCTAGTGTGGGATGTAGCCGTGTTTATGTGGAATTAGGTTTCTAAAAGGCCGTTTGTCTATTCCTCATGCGATATAGTAATAGTTATCGAGCACTTGTGGAATGGTATTGACAAGGGAAAACCGAAAGTCTCGGAGAAAAACTTGTCCCAGTGCCATTTTATTCACTACAAATGCAAAATGGGCTAAACTGGGCATTGATCTGGACCTCGGCAGACAGAAGCCGGTGACTAATCACCTGAGCTATTGAACGGCCTTAACCCAAGAGATGCTTCATTGCATTGTTTTGTGGTCGAAACATTTCTTTGTGGTGTCACTTGATGGCTGTCATTTTTGTCTCACATAGCGTAGGACGTAGCGCTGTGTTTGAGAATTTAGTTTTCTTTGTGGTGTTATGCAATAACAAAGGTAATATGTCTTGACCATCCCTTAAAAGTATGAAAATTTATTGTTATGGAAACATAAAAACCAAAATTTTAGAGAGATTAAAAGTTTTAGTAATTCTGAAATTGAGCTATCTCGAGAAATCTGGATAAAAATACTGTACAAAACAATAGCCACAGATGAACATTGACTTAAGAAAATGGTTTCTGACTTAGCGATAAAAATAATGTGGGGCTCCAGTTTTCGTGGCAGCGACTATTCAGTAAATTAACTTACGAAATGCAACGAACGACTGCTTGCGTTCAACACCAGGAGGTGACGTTTCGCCTGATTCGGTGTGGTTGTACCCTGCGGGAGGTTCCCCATGACGTCACGTTTTTATGAATCTAAACTTTGCACCTTCCCTCAACCATTTTGCTACGCTTACCTCAGTACGGTTCTCGTTGACAGATATAGCTCCTCCCCCGGAGACCAAAGTTATTGTACTTACTTTCACAACCTCCGCCCTTCACACCGGTACCCGTGGCGTCCAATTTTATCCATGGTTACGCTTTCATGAAATACCTTGAGGCACCGCGGATGCCCTTAGGCGATCAACCAGACCAGGTGTTCCCTCCATTAGATCATCTCAGGCAGACCGGACATGTTACTAATTGTACATTACACCTCCAGTCAGAATAACAGCGCTTTATGTAACATTTTATAAATTTTATTGTCTCTAATTGACTTCATTTGCGTCTGTGTGTTCTTTTGTCTACCTAAGTCTTTCCTCATTAGTTCAACAGTCCCTATTTGTCACAAATTTACACAAACGTACGTGATGTGGGAATAAGTGATAAAGAAGAAGACAGACATCAGAATTTAAAGAAAATATGACGTTCGCAGAACCCTGCTTACTTGTAAAGTATTCATTCTTTTGAGAAATTGTCCCAGACTTAATTAAATTAAAACGAAAAGAAGTTACGTTTAGTGTCGGCCTACAATATACCCAACATAATGACGCCCATAATTGTCAGTCTATTGTTTTTCCTTTCTAAGCCTGCGGCCTTGCGGATGAAGTATACAGATTCTGCCAGAATACAAAGTTTTCTTGCAACATGTAAGACGCGGAATGCAGGCATCTGAAAGTGAATGTAACTATGAAAAATGACCCTGGTTTCGGATGGTACTACTTTTATTAATCCTTGTTAGTATACTTCATATGAAGTACGTAAGTCACTGCAACGATTAGTTGTCGCATTATACTACAATGCAAAGCTTTGCCGTAAATATCCCTTAAATACCACCCACAAAAAACGTTCGCACGTCTAGCGTTGCTATCAATACTTGTTATCTGACCCTTTAGATGTACGAGTACTTTAAAAGATAAACTGCACCTGTTCTTAAGCACCACTCCAAAAAAGAAGCATGGTATAACGCAGGCAAAACCTCACGCATCTTATCTTATTGTACCGTCGCGACTTAATTATGCTCGTTCATCCCTTCAGATTCTTCTATTAAAAATGTACAAGCATTTCTTCAATACGAGCTACAAAGCCTGCCCATCTCATTACCAGTGATTTATTTACCCTAATAATAATAATTGGTGAAGTTTAGAGTTAAGAAGTCCCTTGTGTATTGGTTCATTTCTTCTTTGTTTAGCTGAAGTAGACTTTTCTCCTCAGCAAACTGTTAGCAGTCAAAGCACTTCCTTCTTCCCGGACCATCCTTAAGAGGCAATAGCTGTATCGCGTAAATGACCATCTACGTGGACCTCACACATTTCGATCACACGGCTGTTTTTAAAAGGCAAACTACTTGATTATGGTTGTTGTGTGTCCCGGCTCGTAAATAGCTATCGAGGTCTTCATCAATAAACCAGTTGGAAACGTCGGTGTGGTTTCGATTCAGGGAATGTGACATGTTCACCCGGTTGACCCTCTGAGGAATCGTGTTCTGGAAAAAGTTCAAGTATTGGCCCTACCCGTCCGGCCATGAGCTACTTATTCGATTTGTCATCTGTAACACAGGGCTACTGGAACGCTGGTCGTGACATAGCAATCTCTCAGCAGACTCCTGTAATGATTTGTATCTGTCAAAACATTTAAACTGACACTATGTCAGTAGAGCCCGAAGGTTTTAACACCACCAACACCAAAGCACGATACTGAGCCAGTTCTTGCATCTCGCATCCACGCAACCTATCCTGCTGAGATCCGTCTTAATCTCATTGTTCCATCCGTTTCTCGGTCTTCCAGTTACATTTCGCAAGAGATTTCCAAACCAAATCTGGCTGTGCTCTTCAATGTATTTTGCCATCTGTTCATTTGTCTACAGTTTGTGTATTAACGCGTGAAGTGAATACATCGCGTAATGGTTGCCCTACGGTTTAATTCGGGTCCAGATAGTTCCGTGTAAAAGTTTCTGTGGCCCGAGACTGCGAAAATAATTCTAAGTTAAAAAGCTGTTGATTAACTAAAATGAATTACACTGACTGAACGTACTTTATATGTGCATTTGCTAATAAAGACCTATAAAAGAATTGTATTTATTATTATTTAATTTGTACGGGATGTCTCAAACCTTGATAGATATTCTCAAGGGGTTGAGAGAATCATTGAACAGATTTTGGACTTTGTCTCTGTCTTACCCAGTTGAAAGTATAATAACTGAGAACAGCAAATGCCCGAGTTTTTATCTAAATCGCCCGTTTTCCCTCTTGCGATTACAGTTCAAGACATATTAATAAAGTCATATCATTAATAATATCTGAACACCAGAGCGGATCGGTCTGAATTGTCCGAGGGAAGTTTTGTGCCTCTCCCAACTTTACGTACGATGTGACAAAACTAAGGACAGCGTTCCATTCTTCGCCTTTCTTTTTCCTAAAATAAACTCTGCTCAGAAATATTTAAACTGCTTATTTATTTTACAAATCTTAATGATGCGCTGTCGGAATATCATACAGAACTTCTGTACTTCTCTGAAATATTAAATATCCTTGTAAGTGGTGACATCTAGCCACACGGTTCTGGAAGCTGGAGTGGCTGTAGTGGGCGGAATCTCGAATGGTCCATTTGCTCCAGGCAACAAAAACGACAAGTCTTGCTTTGGCACACTTCCTCGTCTGCACAGATTGTTCAGTGATGCATTACCGGGTAATCAAGTTGTCTGCGCATATGAAGTATGTGACGCTGTCATGGCGTCAGTCTTTCAACTGTTGCATACGAAAAGAGTGCTTCGTCCTCAGGGGTCGTGTACCGATAACAGGATGATGAGTCTTATTGTGGACGTGACTTTTCTGGCTGTACGCCTGCATGCGACTGCTGCACTGTGATCATCCGCCTTTCACCGTGTCTGTTGCATAACAACGTAACAGTCTCTACTTGTTTGTCATCGGCTTCTTCTGTTCGCATGTCAGAGTTTGCTGGTCTAAGTGCGTTCATGACGCGATCACGGAACATTTTATAACCACCCATCTAATTGACTTTTTCTGTCATTTGTATATACATCTGTGTACCTTTTTGTGTTTGTCCATCTATCGATTGAACTTATTCTATGAACATTCGATTGATTGGCTGATTAAGTAGGTTTATGTCTGTGTGATTAATTTTATAGCTTTAAGGAACTGCGCGGAACACATCACTTCTTGAGAAGCTGATATTCCGTCAGCTTTTAAGAAATTACCCTCCATGTATGGATCTCGAAGGTTAATTGCCGTGTTCACAAGAGCGCGCCATTGCACATATTCTTACCCAGTTACATATAATCGTACCCTTGATGACGTATTTCTCTTCGATTAATTTTATGATTAGCCTCTCGTCTATCCCAAATGGTATATTCCCATCAGTTTAAAAAAAGTTCAAATTTCTTACTTCCCTGTGCGTCTGTGTTCCGGTCACCTTCATTTAATCATCCTAGCAATGGCTGGGGGTTCGTCGTGCTGACCACACGTCACCCTATATTTGGTTGGATGATCGTTCACCTCTGCTTAGGCATGTGAACGTGAGGCCAGCGGTCAAGCTAGTCGGTTTTGGCTCTCTGGAGCTGTTACGCCACGGATTTAATTTTTTTTTATTTTAATTTTATACCTTTGTTCTCCTGTGAGTAGTTGTTAGTCCCACGCCGAACTCCCAAAGTTGGTGTGCGATATTTTTTATATGTCAGCGGTTACTCAATCATTCTGTTTTTTATGAAATATTTCAGTTAGCCGACAGCTAATTTTGAAGTGTTTTGTCACCAGTGTTAAGTTACTGTCACTGATTTCCCGCCATGCAACACGCGATTTTTAAATACAGGATTGCGTTACGAGCTGTCTGGGAATAAGCTTGGTGTAAGACGTTTTGTGTGTCGTTCACCCGGGCTTTTGGCATGAAGATGGCATTATGATAATGTAGTCGGGAAATGATCATTCTCAGAATATGTCCCAACAGCTGGTTTTATGTTACATGTTTTTATCCTTTGGGTTCGAATACCGGGGAGTCATTCAGCCGATTGGTAAAACGGCCAGACACCAGCCAGTTAGTTACACAATGGATAAGTCAGCAGTTCAGTCAGCCGGCCAATCAGTCAGTCAGTCAGTGGGTTAGTCAAGCTATGCGAACTCTTTTAATACTAAAGCGCAAACCAAGGAAGGAAACACAGATTTTGTAGAACACTGACGTTTACTACCGTCACGTTACTCTGTCGAAGTGAAAGTTGTGTTTTAAAAAAATAGGAAATTAAATTCTGAAATGAAATTCTTAAGTTCCGAAAGAAGGATCAAAAAAAATTCTGGTTCTGGTAGGATGACGAGTGATGGAATCAGAAGAGAATTACGTACGCTTGTTATGGCAGACGTTAAATTTTACGGACAGAAGTCGACAGAACATCTAGACAGAATGACCTATGAAAACTGTTAATATCTAGGTGATATTTCAGGTTCTGACTGTGACTACAATAAAGATGGTTGTCTTCTTGTGTGTAGCATCGTGTAGTCTCATGGCTATTGACCGACGTTTCAGAGGAGTTTACTACCTTCATCATCAGAGTGGCGACTGATGACACACCCTGATGATGGAGGCTGTAAGCTCCTCTGATTTTTCGGCCAATGTCTACTAGTCTACAGAGTGTAAGTCCCAGAATACGACCATATCCTTTATCAAAATCAATTTAAAATACCTTCCACTAATAAAAAGAGATTTTAGCAGACCATATAAACGATGGCTTGAAGCCGGAACAGACTTGTAAGCTTATCCTTGGAATGCAGGAGGAGGAGATAATAATTCCTATTATATTCAGAGGCATAATAAGATCAGAATAATAATGACCTATATATCGGTGCTGGAAATAAACACGGATTCCTAAACAGTTCAACACCGTACTGTATTTGCAAAACAAGAGTGTAATACAGCGTGCAATTCTTTGTATTTGTTTTTTGTTTACTATTTTGCATATAAAATTGACCTTGATGTTAACTTCCTACAAATCCAAAGCCATTGTTTCGAAGACAGTATACTTGATTATTATTATTATAGTTACGTTGATGATGACTGTACTACCGGATCGTTGGCTTAGTATTATCAATATTTATTAATGTCAAACACTTCTTTTCCTTTCTATTATGAGTACCAGAAAGGCCTTTACAGATTGTGCGATATTTTTACAGGACTGCGCGTTTATGCGCATGCGTATAGTAGGCTACTGTGGAAGGCATTATTATAACAGGGGCAACTTCATGATGAAGATAAGCAGATAAATACATACTCTCGTAAACTACGAGACCTTCAATTAGACACAATCGTGTCACGCCGCTATATAAATTTAAATGAACGAGAAATCTTGACTTATTATACCACATTGGGGGAGGAAATGATGTCAGAAATGTATGATTGCATACTGAGGAAAATATTTAACATTTAAATGAAATTTGTGGATAAATAAGTTGTGATGTAATAGGCTATTAGTAAAACTACACTTGTAGGGATGTTGATACCTCCCCATAAAATGTCCACATTATTGCAAATGGAAGTTCATACACAGTCTAGACATTATTCATCCTTCTTCTGATCGTCTTCTAATAAAACCCGAAATTTTAACTTTTTGGTATCAAAGCCCACAATTAAATACGATCTTGTATCAGTTTTATCCACCTCCCATCCTTATAACATCGTTTTATCGTGTATCTTAATACTATCATCTTATCTGCTAGGTCATCCAAGAGGTTCTCTAAGAGAGATCATGATTCTATTTCCTCTGTTTTATATAATATACTTGGTGAGATTTCAGGTTTTTTGAAGCACGGAGCTCATCTAAATAGTATTTAGAAACTCAGTTTCACCTGCAACGAAGAGAGTGCTTTAAATTAGGAACACGACTGTAGCCTTAGTACCGGATCTTTTGAAAAATTTACATTGCATTAAATGTGTTAAATAACGGTAGTCACGTGGAATGGATCATTGAACTCAAAATGTTTATATTGGCCAAAATAAAATTATAAAATTTCGAAAAATGAAGGTTTTAATATACTAACCAGTTCCGTTATTACACAATTTACATAGCATTTTATAAATAAAATGTTGCAAAAATGACAGGACATTGCGAATCAGTCAAAAACGTTTAACGAAAATTGTACTACACGTGTAACTAACATTACGAGGTCTACATGTGTTCTCTAGTCTAGAGGCCTAGGTAACTGATACAACATCGATTAGTTACGTTGAAGATTGTGCAATAGACATAAAATAATGGACTGTGTTTCTCGTATTATATTATTATTTAGTGTTCTGTCTGACGACAGGTCCATATGAACAGGATCCTTCCATCCTTTTCTCGGACTGGGACCTGTTCATATACGTTCTTGGCAGATGATCCAGAAGTGGTTTGCCATTGCCTTCTTCTGTGTGTGAATGGAGTAATTGTTGGGATGCCACGGAGGAAAACTCCGTGTTGCCTAGACCACGGCCTTGCCCAACACAAGTTATAAATTCGGGCACCGCCGGGAATCGAATCCGAGACCCCAGGATTACAAGGCCAGCGTTCTAACCGCTAGAACACCGTGGCTATTTGTTTCTCGTATAAGGAAATTAAATGAAACTGTGGGCCAGATTCCCAGTAGTTCTGCAGAACATGCAACAGTAGCGTTTATCGAGAGATATCAGCCCATTCGCCAGTAATAAATTTTATAGCACTATTGTTTGTCGTAAACAATGGACTGCTTTCGATCTGTATAAATCATAGACATTTTTAAGGCTGTGATATAAGATTTGTAAGAAGTAGTTCAGTATTTTATTTATGTGTGTAGGTAATATGTTGATTGCCTGTGTCATCCACAGGAAATGTTCTTGGTGCTTTTATCAACGAAAGTTATAAAAAATCGCGTATTAAATCATGTCTTAAATATGTTCTACGCTGTCATACTAAGTTATATTTATAGTTGTGTTAATTATCCGGCTCTAGTCAGCAAATAGGTCCACAGTGGCCGCGCGTTCTGAGGCGTGGGCCCTGTGCCGCTGGGACCGTGGGTTCGAATCCCACTTAAGCCATGGATGTTTGCCCGCGTTTTTCTGTGTTGTGCTGTCCTGTGTACAGGTAGAGGCCTTGTGACGGGCCGATCCTTCGTCCAAGGAGTCCTACCGAATATCTATAGATCAAGACAACGAAGAAAGTTGGGACCCGCAATGCTCAGGCATTTGAAGAATGGGTTGTATCCAGTATCCAGTCAGCAGATGTCCAATTTATTTTCTTTACTATTCCAAGAATAAGAAAGTTTGTATCAAAACCAAAGATTAGGGGAAATATATATGTACTTTTGAACAAGATAACAGTCTGGCCAAATTTACGTAAAACATAATAAAAATGTAACCTTAGAGCATCGAAAAGAATGACAACATGGTGGTTGTGAGAACGTTATTCCTAAATACAGTCATAATTTATAATATGTGTGTGATGAAAAATTCAAATTTCTTTCTCTGACAATTTCTTCAGATAGCTCATGTAGCTGAAGATAGCTATTGGCGTGTTTAGCATTGCTTACATTTGTTTGGAGGAGTGTCAAAAGCTCCCTTTTAGAATAAATTATTTCTAGCAGATTCGAATAAAAATTAAATTTTCCCTTCCATAAATTTTGATCATAAAATTTAATTTAATGTCATTAAGGTGCGTCGGAGAAGAAGCGTATAACTGACATACACGATTTATTTAATTGTTTGTTCACTTTGTGTACTTCATGCAACAATTTTTAACTTGTCGAAGAAAATTTTAATAAAAGAAAACACACGCACACACAAATATAAGCTTATTAAAAATAAGAAAAGATACCATCTGATAACTGAAATAAAAAAGAAACAAAGTCCTGTTCAGTGTATTGCATTGCAAGATTTCTTTCTGTCTGTCGTCCTTGTGTGTGGTCCATTAGTTATATTCTCGCAGAGTCATACAAGTTTCGATTGACGGCGATAATAGTGGATAGTGCACTCTGTCGGCTAAAGTTGTCGAAGCTTATCTTATGGCGATGCTTGATATTGGATATTGTAATGATCGTCACAGGTCGCATATTAGGCCTCGTATTCTTGAAACTTAACATAGCCGTTGGGTGTCTGAACATGTTGCAAGCCACGAGGGGCAATTAAAATGTAAATTTTACAAGGCATGATGATCTCTTAAAGATTTGGTATGGATAGTGACGTAATTAAATTAGCCATAATTTATTTTTGGACATAGTACTCGTAGAAACTAAGGAACTTGTTACGCCATGTGATGTACTTTTATCCTCACAATCTGTCTTCTTATGATCTATCTTAATATTATTCTCCCATCTCTTTTCTGTCTTACATGTGGATTTTTTCCAAGAGGTTTCCGCGCCAAAATTTCAGGAACATTCCTTTTCTACTGTCCTTATTTTACTAATTTCAGTCCTAAAAATTTGTTTTAATTCCTCTGGTTTCCTACAAACACACACAAAGATGAATTTCGTTCAGACACATTGCCACTCTGTTTAATTTAAATATAGTATAAACAGCAGAAAACAAGTGACTAATAGGCGTTCATCTGAACCTTAAAATGTGTTAAAATGGGACATTTATTACCGCACATCATGTACATTCTCCGAGAGGCGAGTCGGGCCAAATGAAACATCGAAATGGGCCCCATGTGGTCTGCGGTCCGTGCACAAGCTCCTGGCTTCTCTCTCTTTGTATATAATTCAGCTAAATCAACCTTTTTTAGTCTCGTCTTTATAACCAATTTACGACTTTTGAAAACCACTCCAGATTTCTAGATAATAAAGTAATTGTTTGATTGTAATGAAGTTCTCTCTCGTCTCTCTTCCTGTAATTTTTCGATATTTCTCTTCGTGTTCTCTCATAATATTCCCAGAAAATCGTCTTCATGTGAAGGCTTTTTGATTTTCTTAACTTACACATAATAACTTGTGTGATTTCTCCCATTCATAGCTCATTTTTCTTTCTAAAGATGTTCATAAAATTATGGCAATTGCATTGTCGATAGAACTTATTTTGTTTGTGTGTTTTTAGTACATTTCGACAGTTTTGTTTGTCACACCCTAATTCCATAGCCCTTAAATTATACGAGGGAAGTTAAAAAATTACATCAAGAATCTCCCCTCATTTAGTAATAATTTATTTTTGTTGTTTCTTGAGCACTGCTAGGACTGTGACACTTTCTAACATGGTTGCTACATTATTAAAATACACCAAGGAACAAAAATGGTCATCCATTGTTATGGTAAAACGGTTTGGAAACTAAGTAAACTGAGGTATGAGGTTATCATGGCGGTGAGGATGACGATCCTTGAAGATGGAGACTGTTTATTTCTACGAAACGTAGGTATTGGACACACGACGTCATAACCCAGAAAAACATCGGTTTTAAAATGGTTCAAATTACAGAACAATGTTAGTGAATGGTTTAGGTTACCAGTGGCAGTTCTTATTTAAGAGGGAGTCTATGCACGTAGACATTATAATTAACTACGTGTGTTAATTAATAATTCCTGTTAGCGTTTTTATATACATAGTAGTTGTCTCATGTTATTCCAGGAAATCTTCTGTTAATGCACATTGAACGTATGAAAAAAATTCTTCGATTTACGATTATTAGGTTAGGAGTCGTTTTCTAGGAAGAACCTCGTAAATCTGTTTGCGTTTGTACCGTGACGGAATGAGTTTACATTGAACGTGGAATACTTACTTTAACTTGGTTAAATCTCTACATATTTAATTATTAACTTACTTTGTCTCTCAAGTATTTAGTTAGACGGATTTTTCTACTTACAGTTTTAGAAGAGGTGTTGAAATGCATACAGTATTTGAGTCGGAAAACCTGAGACGGAGGGAGCACTTATGAGACCTAGGTGTAGAAGTAAGTATAATATTAAAACTAGTTTTAAATGTTGTCAACCAAATTTACTCGTTCCAGGATAATTGCTACAGACGGAATCTTGTCAACGTGGTAATGAACGGTCAGGGCCGTTGTAAGGCTGGAAATTTATTGACCAGATGAGCGACTGTTTGTTTCTCAACAAGGACTCTGTTCCTTGGCGTTAGTTAGCGACAGTCGTAAGATAAATAAGTCGTGTACAACAGGCCTTTAAACAGTACTGTCATGTTATATCCGCTTGAACTATTGGCACAAACTGCAAGGAGCTACAATACGGACCTTGTCATAAAATACGGTATCAGGCGACCTCGTCAGCGCTGTCTGTCTCCTTACACGCATTCCCGACATTGTAACACTACAGATTAACTTATCTGTATGTACCTGGATATGACTCTAGTATAAATGTCGTGTCTTTGTTTATAGATATCACGCACGGGTTTTATGTAAATCACTACACTTCATACTGGCAGCCATAACGTCATAATAATCTCTACATATAACAGACAAGTTCTGGTTACCTAGTGATGACCATTTTTAAAATCACTATTTGCACTGCATTAAGTCAGATTTTCTTTAATTAATCTTTTGCGTTTTAATTTAATTATTTATTTTAACGTCCTACCTTAACATCTACAAGAGTCTGCGCAAGAAGATGAAATTAATACGAGAATAAATAAGTAATGGTTCAGACTCTTATATGCTGCTTTTTTATAGTTTTCAATAAGATGTGTTTTAAGCATTGTTTTAAATCCTTACGTTTATTTTTGACGGGTAATTTACTAATAATATGTTAATATTCATGGTTCTGTAACTGACACGCGTTCGTCGGGTAAGGAAATTTAATCTAATAAAGATTGATCGATATTATAATTTATCATATCGCGTATCTAAAATTGACAGTCACAAGTTAACTAGCTTTATTACACTCTGTCAGGACAATACAATCGACTGAGGCATTTCAGTTCTTAAAATATCATGATCAGTATCCCATGCCAATGTTCATGTGTATGTCTCAAATCAGTGCAGAATAATTGGTCTATCTAATGCCTGGCGTTTATTCATTATGCGTTAAATATTGCATTCGTTACAATTTCTAATTATCAGAATAGTTTTATAGATTGAATTTCGTACCTTGATTTTTCAACATATTTATCGCACCGTGTTCTTCTAATAACATTCTACTTTTTATGCCATATATACATCTTTTAAGTGCAACTGTTTTCTTTTATATCAACACTTACACTAATTTTTTTTCTGTACATTTATATTGTCTCTTATATTACACGAAATCGTATTATATAAAATTTAAGTTTTGGTTGATTGCTGAATTTGCCATATAATCGGAACTTCTGTAGGGGGTGTTTTTATGACGTGAACTGTACCTGTCGGATCTGTGATGCTGTGGAGTACAGCTATTGCATTTGAATGCCGTTACCAATTGATGTGGAACGAAATAAAGGCTACCATTCCTACAGTTACTATGTCGATTTTATGCGTTCGTATTCAGGCATAAACGCCAATACCAGACGTGGTACATGTGTAGAAATCCATACACCATCTGCTATTCCTGTAACAATAAACAGCATTGGATGAAGCACATCCAGAATGACAGGTTATCAACAGGAAGCTTGTCATGGATATTCAATTGCAGAAAAAACATATTTGTTAAAGTCGAGGTTCTAACCGACCCAACAGAAACTTAAGAAGTGTCTTGTGTACCGAAAATAGCTGTTGAGTCGTAAGCTCTTTTCTCTTTGTGTTCTAGATGTACTCTGTTCGGATCTAGACTTGGAGATGAAATACTTGGAATTTTGTTGTTTTTCTCAGTACCTCCAAGTAAATTCTGGGATAATGTCTTGATACTGGCTGTCTTCATTCACAACCATTTTACCTTTTGTAACTATATATAATGTAGTTGAGGAGACGTCATTAAATAAATGGAGGTCACATCAGTGTCTTTTGTTATAGGCTGTAAGGAACTGTGAAACATAACCGAGTAATCTCAATGAAATGTGTACTGTGATATGTATAGAAATTCTTTTACAAAACAGGATTTTTATTCTACCTTCTTCATGTTTAAAGAAAATAATGTATTACGTTTTCCTGCTGCATAGTTGCATCGTCGGAATTTTAATTTTTTGTGAACTCTTTTTTTACATGCTTCTAAAGATATTTTGAGATTATAAGTTTTCAGGTTTTCAATTCGAAAATCTACGTCGTACAAATTTTGTTCTCGGACTGATGGACCGGCGATGTGTGGATTGTGATTGTTCAGGTTATGTTCGTATACCGTATCTTACTATAGGAACTTTAAAACCGTTCATAATATTATGCACACTTGCAAAGTAGTTTATCTTTCTTGTCTTGTGAGCCTACCAAGTTTATTGAAAACATTATCTCTTCATATGAACTTTTTAATACCTTGGGTTCATAATTCTTGTTTTATTTCGATTTATAATTAAAAGTCCATCCACCACACACCAGAAGTTATTCATGTAAACAATTTGGGCATTGTTCATTGTTTGGATCTAAAATATGTGAGACGTCTCGGAGGCTAACTATGTTTACATTTTCAGTTAGACACCTTTTGCAGTGACTAAATCAGTCACTGGCAAAAGTCGTTTCTTTGACGTGGAATTGCTGTCGTAATTACAAATGTAAGGAATGATAATTGTCGATTTTCATTCGAAACGTTGGTACAGTCCACGACTGTAATCTTGAGACTTGCAAGGAATGCAGGGAGTCCGTAGCGTTAAAGGCAGACGCTATCTTTCCCCATCTCCTCACCCCGCAAGTCTCAAGATTACAGTCGTGGACTGTAGATACCTAGAAGACCAGATGGCGTAACTGTCCAGAAGACCAAAACAGACATTTTTATTACGCACCGCAGTTGCAATGAAGTTCATAAAGAAAGTTTGGGTAATTTTTTTTTTCAAGTTTCTCGTTTGTGTTCGGGAGGATAAATGTTACAGTTTAAACCAGTGCCTTAACCTGTTCTGTTATTTTGAAAATTATGCGAGAAACGCAATCAACTTTTATGACTGTAGATTTTTTAAAATAATTTATGCACACTGTGAGCAGTAGTTGTAATTTTCATCGCTCGTTTGTTCGGTTTCAGTTACTTCGGTAAAGAGCATCTTTATATTATCACAAGACAAACACAGTTTTTCTGCGTGTTAAGAATCGTGCTCGTTACTTGTAACACTGCAACGGCCTACCTTTTACATTGTTAAACTTCTACAATTCTCTTCTGTGTGGTCATTGACCATCGTGGTCTCTGCACGACTGGTAATTTTAGATGATGGCGCATTGGGAGAGATTCAATTTTGTCCACGATTATAAGATTATAGTAATGATGCGATGATCGATGATGCAGGAGAAACGCAACTTAATAAGGGATCCGAACCACAGTGGGGACGTGAAATTAAAAATGTTTAAATTTGTTTTGTCTACGTTCACGTAAAGTCGCTGTTTCTTTAAAAATACAAGTAGATGTACAAATTAGAATAATGATGTGGACGATGAAAGAAAAAGTTGTAGATGGACATAGCAGAACTGTGGGATTTTATGTTATGTATTCTCGTAGAATTTGTCAGACGTTTGAGAGGTGCTTACAGCCACCTTTATCAGGGCGATAAGTGAGTCGCGAGGAAAAAATAGGGTGGAAAGGCAGGAGGAGGTCGGACGAGATAGAAACTTGGCCAGATCTGTGGATGAGAACCTGAAATCTCAGTAAAATGAAGATGTTTTATGACCCAACGCCTTCATATTCAGGTAATAACGTCGTTGCTCTTATAGGAAACGCATGACCACTGCCTTGCCGATTAAGAAAACGTCTAGAGAGAATCTATAATTGATCCCACACATTGGATTTAACGGGTAGTTTTATGCTCAAGAGGTAATTATGTTTATCATATTAAAGATGAAGTTCTTGACAGTTTTGATGGGTAGGTAAAAATATACCTGTGTACAGCTGTTGCTAATGTGAAGAATGACATCTCCCAATAGAGTTGTAATTTGTATCTGATATATTAATGTTTATTTCTTAGTATAATCGAGATGGCTAATGAATGAATTTATGTGAATAAAATAATATCCTTAGAGATATTTTAAAATTAGAGATAAAAGTGTATCGGAAATTCCATAATTAGTCACCTTTTCCAGTTGGTAAATCCATTATAAGAGTGGTGTAATTTATAGGATCCATTTATGGTTAATTTTTGTATTATTCTTTACGTGAAGAAAAGTGATGTAGAATTATCAAGATAATTTGACTGTCATTTGAAGATAATTGTCGTGTATTGCTATTACGCCCTCACGTGTAATTCTGTACAAAATCATTGCCTTTTTTCCTGTAGTTCATGTCATTTAATAAGTATTATTAGCCGGTTAAAGCAGCCACTAGGGCAAATCTCGCCTAGACGTCCCTCAGGGCTTCAAGCTATCTAGTTCCTTTTGCCATTCACTGTGTCATTTCAGCTAAGACTGAACTACTGAGAAGCCCTGTAATTCCTTTGCTGTATCTGGATTTTTTTTGGAAAGGTTCTATTAGAACTGGGACTGCAAATTTATGGAATCTTGTAATCGATTAAAGGTTATTATTAAAACGATGAGGGCAATAGTAACATGCCATTACATTAGATGTAATTTTTATCTAGTTGCACGGTAAATTATGATGAATATAAACTAGGTTTCGAGTTCACATAGGAACATATTAGAGTGTTCTGAATAAGACACTTTACAATAAATAAGTAATTCCGTGGAGCAAAGTAGTTATTGCGAAATTTTGTCGTGAAGTTGGTCAAGGTATTCGTTTGTTATGGAATTTAAATGTTCATTTCAGTGTTAACAAGATCTCGTTACTGTGTGCTAACCTGCCTCATCCTAATCTAGTCCACATCTTCACAGAATATTCCTTTAAAATTTATTATTTTTGACGTAAATACATCTATAAGGAAGGGTCATTCGGCAAAAAAGTGGAACGAAAAATGGAAACGAAAAAGTGTAACAATGGTTACCTAGGGAACGTCGTGTTTACTCGGCATTGTTGTTACCTAGGAAACGTCATCTGTTTACTCGGCATTGTTGTTACCTATAAAACATTACATTACATTACATTACCTTACCTTACATTACTTTACCGTACCTTACCTTACCTTACATTACATTACCTTACCTTACCTTACCTTACCTTACCTTACCTTACCTTACATTACCTTACCTTACCTTACATTACCTTACATTACATTACTTTACATTACATTCAGCTACCACAGACCCATCTTAAGCGTAACTAATTCAAGTTAAATAAGCAAAGTCTTAATCAAACTTATCTCAATTGTAAAGCGGGTATAAAGGAAATATTTAGAATAAAGCCACTATATAAACTTCCTTTCCGTATAGACGTATTTACGTCTAATTCTCTGGAACCGTGGTTCCACTGCCAACTTTTTCCCTTCCATGCACACGTAGATAGATTTTCTCTTTAATTTCACATCTCTCCCTTGCTTTCTACATGCCTCACCCACTTCATTCTCCTTGATTTGTGGTGGAAAGTATAAAATGTGGAGCAGGTCATTACGCAATTTTTCCATCCGTTACGTCATCTCATATCCACGTATTCTCATCTTAAAATCAAAACTGTTCTTGTCATCGGGAAAGGGGTCTTTAATTCAGAAGTAGCACTGATTTAGTTGTATCCTTATGCAATATCACTCTCTGTAGCTGGATGACATAGTGTTGACGCGGTGGGTTACGAAACAACACGCTGTGGGTGTAGTCGCATTCCGCGCCCTGGACCGGTTCACACACACATACACACCACTTCTCTTACGTAAGGGATGACTTCGCCGGTAATCGCTTTGTTTTGCAATCGCGGCTTGGACGCAAATCATTCCCGTCTAACGGTGATACAAGGTGGTCGATGAATTCTGAACGAAGTATTTTCTTTTACTCCGTGTTGGTCTACTGCACGTTCGAAAACGAAGTCATTCTTCTACGTTAAAGTACTGTAACACAGGCATGCTGGGGCCGAATACAGAAAGAAGAAAGTCTTTTAGGGTTACATACAACAGAAGCAGAAATGGCTTCACCTTTATAAAAATTTCTTTCTCACTATTTGTTTCCTTTTGTTTCTATTTATTTTAATTTACGTTTTTTTTTCAATGTGTATTTTATTCATTTTCTTATCTTATACACTTCGTTTACTTCCTGTTTTCGTATTCATCTTCATTAACTGATTCATTTGTTTTTTTTTCTGTTGAGAAGTCTTTTTTACTTTGCCGTGCTTTTTCCTGCATCTATTTCATTTTCTTTGTTCGCTTTGTACTCTTTCTTTCTCTCCACCTTTCTTTATCTTCCCTTTATTATTTCTTCTCTATTCCATGTTCATTTTGTATTTTTGTTTCTGTTTTTACCTTTGTCTTGCTTCCTTCTATTTTCCTTTTCAGTTTATTCCCCTCCTTTCTTCTTTGTTTCCTTCTACTCAGCACGTGTCTCGTCTGCCAGGGAGTGTAACTACTGTCTCTCCCACTGATTCATGTGCCGTGCGCCTGATCATTCAGCCGTCTGTGTGCCTGTCTGCAACGCACCGACTATTTCAGTTTCCAGTTCCGTGTATTAAGTTGCAAGGCTATAACTCTTCTATTCGTGTGTGTTCCTAGTCTCGATAATGACTCATCCAGCTATGCTGCAGGCAGATGGGCACGTAGCTCTACAAGGCCTCACACTGATCCACTATAATCCAGTATATCCATCAAAATCTGCGTATTTCACGTCTGCAGCAAAAACGTAGTTTCTTGCGTTATTACACGACACCAGTTCAACTGCATATGTTACGCAGCGTAAAATTATAGAATTAGTATGCGTTATGAATTGGAAAGTACGTGTAATATGTCAGTCATCAGTTAAATTAAGGCACTGATTCAGCATTCGTCCGGAGTACTGAGGAAAATGACGAGGAGCCTCAATTTGGATTACCGTCATATTTATGTTAAAATTCGTATGCTTGTTACCTTTTTTCTCTCATTTCCATCTTGCGCATTCAATGTACTGTTTCCTAGAGCCCGACATCTGTATTTTTAATAATTCGTCACAACATAGAAACGAGTAGTGAAGTAAATATTTATGAAGTGGCCTGCATTTACAGTCATGCTTCATTACGATTGTTAAAAATTTTTACATTAAATTGTATCTACTTTGTGTAATTCATCACTTTCTGTTATAAAATCTGTACAGGTTACCAAATATTTATCGCTGGATCCAAAATATATTTTTAGGCTTTCTCTATCGAATAAGCTATTAATTTAAATACTCTGGCATTTATTTACAGCCCTGTATGTATTGCGACAGACACATTATAGTTCTCCCCTATCTAGAGCGTCAACAAGCCGTGCATTTCAGAGTGTTTAGTAACAGGGCTAATGTGTTGATGTTTCAAATCTATCACTGGAATTATTTTACACTTAGCGAGTAAGTCTTACTTCGCCTCATGTGCTACAATTAAACGTCTATACGAGGTGCGATCGGAAAGTTTAAGGACTGCGCGTATAAAAACCCGTACACTTATCTCAGGTATTAAATTCATCCATCACCCTCGAAGTAGTTCCCCTGGGAGTGAACACAACGATCCCAGCGCCGCTGCCAAGCCTGGAAGCATCCCTGGAAATCTTTCTTTGTCAGCCTGTCAAGCACCATCTGCGATTCTGCCTGAATCTCTTCTATCGTCTCAAATCTCCTTCCCTTTAGCTGAATTTTCATCTTTGGGAAGAGGAAGAAGTCACACGGCGAATAAGGAGGGTGCGGCATGACGGCCATGGTGTTTGAGGCCAAAAACTGCCGAACTTTGAGGGCGGTGTGCGCTGGCGCGTTGTCATGATGCGTCGCATGTGGAGTTCTTCCTTTAGAATCAGCTGACAGGTCCCATAGCCTATCCCAACAATGTTGCACAAGTCGTTGATGGTACGACGTCGATCTTCGTGAATGGCCTGCCGAATCTTCGTAACATTTTCGGGCGTTGTGCTCGAAGATGGTCGTCCAGAACGCTCGTCATCATCGACAGAGGTTCGGCCATTTTTAAAATGTGAATGCCACACAAAAGTTTGTGCACGACACATTGCGGACTCCCCAAATGCTTGCTTTAGAATTTCTTAGGTTTCCGTAGCTGTTTTGGCGAGTCTTTGGCAAAATTTGATGCACACGCCATTCCGAAATCGCAGGAGGGTCGGTGTAATGCACTACCAAAACGCCCGTAACTAAGAAACAAATGCTAATTCGATGATGCCGGCTGGCACACTGATTCACTATGAATGTAGGCCGCACCCCCTAGCGGCAGAAGCTCGTACTACATCCGGTTCGCCCTCTATTGACACAGTCTGGAAACTTTCCGATCGCACCTCGTAGAAGGACTCGATTACGAGCGTGGTTAAGTAATTTTCGCTTTGATTTGCCGCTGGGTTGAATATTATGTAGGCCTGTTGTAATAAAGAGAGAAGTGCAGAAGTGTAACTTGTTCAGACGTCATGACTGCATTTCTCTGTTATAGATATAAAATATTTAGAAGAGTAGTTCCATAAACAACTAACGAAATAGCCTGTACTCCCGAGTTTGTCTTAAATTATTCCACACTGAAGTAATTAAATAGCTTATTTACTGTCACAGATTTATGAATATGTATTTCCATTAACTAATGTCCTATTATTTACCGCTGTCTTGTCGCAATAGTTATAACTTTATGCAGACCCCTACTAATCGTCTGTCTAACAAGAAAACAGCGGTCAACATGGAGCTATTAAACGAGCTGAAGGCATTCACAAAGTTGGTTAGTCAGAACAACTATAGAACAGACGAAAAAGCGAATAACATTGCAATGATATGTTTACAATTGAGTATAATATCTCAATGTTTCTTGATTTAAATAATACATTCAGTCTTCTGAGTATTTTATTGATCGTCGGATTATTTTGTAACACGTTTTCAACTGCGAGAGTCTCAGCGAATATTGTGGGAAGGTGATAATGAATGGTAATGAGGTAAGGGTATTGAAGGAAGTAGTAATCGCTGATTTTCATGTTCTGTACTGACATTCACGTTGAGAGACAAAGAAAAGCTGTAGAAACCTCAGTAAGTACAGTCGCATGTAAGCAGGTAACCGATAAGAGATTCTCTGACGATTGTAAGGTCTATTGGTGGGTCGTGTTTGGACAACAGGTCTGCTTGAAAGTATAGTAACAAAGTATACATGCCTATGACATAAGATGTGTTTGTGCTTTTGGCTTATATAGAAGCTTATTTGTTGTAGGATATTTATTTGTAATGTTAATATTCCCCCAAATACGATCGATGCTGAATGTTTTAGTTCTTGAATATTTATTTCTGTAATAATGTATTCGAGTAGCCCATAATGTACCTGCCAAGTTTAATTCTTTCTTTTGTCTGAAAGACGAGGCATAAAAATCTCTTTCGAATACAATTAAAATCATCATATCAAGCCAGTTATATTTTGTTGTGTTCAGTGTGTTTCCATCACCAAGTTCGATCGTCCAAAACAATTCTGTCTTTCGAAATATTCTGGTGAAAATTTAATGGTTGGAATGATTATTATAATTACATTAGTCAGATCAAATCTGTGCATTTAACGTCCATAAGAAGTAAAAGGCAAGGGAATTTGAAAGGTGATAAGTGAAGAAATTTGTTTCTCTTTGTCTCAGTTTTCATGTCGGTACTATACTTGATCTACATAGTAGTAGTATAGGCATTTTTGACGTAAATACGTCTATATTTTCGGGTCAGTGTCATTCGGCAAAAAGTGAAACGAAAAAGTGAAAGGAAAAAGTGTAACTGCATTGTTATGTTACCTTGGAAACGTCAATTGTTTACTCGGCATTGTTGTTACCTAGCAAACGTCAATTGTTTACTCGGCATTATTGTTACCAAGGAAACGTCATCTGTTTACTTAGCATTGTTGTTACCTATAAAATATTTCATTACATTACCTTACATTACCTTACCTTACCTTACCTTATCTTACATTTCATTACATTACATTACATTACTTTACATTACTTTACATTACTTTACATTACATTCAGCTACCACAGACCCATCTTAAGCGTAACTAATTCAAATTGAATAAGCAAACTTATCTCAATTGTAAAGCATGTATAAAGGAAATATTTATAATAAAGCCAATATATGAACTTCCTTTCCGTATAGACGTATTTACGTCTAATTCTCCGGAACCGTGGTTCCACTGACAACTTTTTCCTTCTACTCGCAAGCTAGCGACTAAGCGAAACCAACCGTTCGGTGTCGGCCACTGTACCACGTACGCAATCTTATCACACACAACAATCCGTCATTTAATATTCTGTTGAGACCAAGGTTATTAATTTAATATTCATTGCAATTTACGCTTCAGGGCATCGTTTCAAACATGTTTTTTACATTATAATTACGTAGAATGTGTGTTTTATGAACATGTTAACTACGTATGAAACGTCTCAGGTGTAGTATATTACCGGGTGTCCATAAGTTTGGGCACTTATTAAAGCCCACTTCATTTATAACACATACGAAAAAAATATGTACTACAAAAATAGTCGCACAAGATCACAGTTTTTAGGTGTTCATAAAGTAAAAGTAAAATAAAGTCAAGCTGTCCCATTACATGCCATGTAGGCGCTTGAGGGGAGAGGAGAACAACTCCTACTCTTTCTCGCCCTAGGCACTAGATGGGGGTGAGTGGTCAGCGTCACGCCCCAGTCGCGCCTTACCCCCGGGAAAGGATCCCGGTACCCGTTAAATAGGAGGGTGGGTATGCCCCGGAGCCTGTCTTGACGCAGAGGCTAGTGGAAAAATCCTCTGCCCCCGTCGGAGATCCAACCCCGGTCTTATACTCCATAGTCATACATAGGTTTTTTGGATGTGTTATAAATAAATAAGTACGTGCCCTCAAATCTTCCGCTAGTTTTTGGACAATGTGTATATTGGAGTTTAGATTAAAATAGCCCAAAAGATGGCAGCATCTGCGTTTTTGAATTTGAAAAGGATACGCGTTTCTGTGCGTGTCAGAAGAAGTTGTTACTTTTCTTTGTGTTCTTTACAAAGTTAACATTACCGCCAATGACAATTGTGGTGAAGAAACAGATAACGAAACGGAGCTTAAAAAGACGAGCTGGTGTTGGGGATAGGGTAGACTAAAGAAACGAATATAAGAGTCCAAGAGTTGAAAAGGAAGAATTTATATGTAGTACTAAGAATAAAATAAAAAAGGAGGTTTGATGAAATAGAATTAACACAGAATACTCGATGATGCTCTTGCATAAAACGCGCTAATGGTCTGGACCATTTCCCCTGCGTGACATTCATGTAGTGACCACAAAACACATCTCTATGCGACACACAGCAGAACAAAGCCATAAGCTGGCACAGTCATGAATTTAAGTTGATGTCAATAAACCCAAACGGGTTATGGTACAATGGACCACATTGTCGGCGCCAAGAGGATGCTGTATCTCCAGCTGATGTTGCGCTCTTCCGGGTAGGCGGGCGCCCCTTGGATTTCAGCCTTAGGCCACCCGAGCAACCAGATATTTCAAGTGCTTTTGCGTGATATCAGTGGGACCAACCTTGGAGAGATCAAAAGGTAAAATTAATTTTATAACCATTCACCAAACAGTTTGTGGTTTTAAATGAAATGTGGATTTGAGACAAAGTAATTGAAATGAACACGGTTCTACTTGGGATGCTCAAATGAACAAATTTTCCGTTTTCATGTTGTCTGACTGCTTATTATAGTGTTCACAAGACAATAACCTAAAGCAGGTGAATATTTTTAACCCGTTTACTATCTATTTCCGAAATGTTAATTTTAATACGAACGTCGTATATTTGTGTAGCTATTCCAAATGTTCTGTTCCTTTTAGTTTTTCCGAATAAAATGTTGTTAGGATTAATTATTTCGTAATGTATCGCAAGTGTGTAACATATTACCCGAACAATATTTGAACTGTGTAGGCCTATATGCCGGAAATATCCACAATTTGTTAAGTTGTAGCATAAACTCGGAGCAGTAAACCGTTTAAACATTTACGTATGTAGTTAAAACCAGGTTTGCGTCGAAATGAATAAAAATGTGAATAAAATAAATGGGTTTTTGTATTTATTAAGGATTATCTAGCTAGTTTCACTAAAAGGGATTACAGAGAAGAGCATTAATACTGGAAAACACGTGAACAGAATGCAGGAGCGTTGAAGTCGTCAGCATTAGATCGCTTTTAATTTGGTTAGGACAATTTTAGGTCGTGCAATTTGAATGTACTGTTTTCCAATTTGTAGTATTTAATCCAAGCCACAAAACAGTTTAATTAAATTGAAATTATTTTTAGTTATATAGATCGATTCGTTCCTTAGCCTTCTTAATTTTACAGCGTTTCCGGATCTTTTTAAACAGGATGTAGAAGTAAGGCTTGAATGGGAGACCAGACCGTCAGTGTAATTGAAGATTAAAACAATTCCAAGTTCCAAATCCGCGTATAAATGTTTTTGAGCCACTAGAGTATCAGACAGTGGGATATGTCGAACATAATATCAATGTTGTCACAAACTTCCACTGAGTCGACATAAAGAAATGTCACTTGGCAAAGATTACAAATAAGCCTGTTCTTGCGCCTTGTCTGGAGTTTGGTTAATGGCTGAGGTAAGAGACAGTTATCACAAATGCTTTTAGCACTCTTTGTCAGAGTTCCTTACTCGCTTAAGCAACTAGAGTGAACGTGCTAAATAAGGAATTGTTTGATGCCTATTGTTTTCTTGTGCTCCATTGCCCGAGTCAAAGGAGGAGCTGGGGTCACAGCGAGATGTGTGGGTGTATATCCGACACGAGTTGAAAATCTAGGAACACACAGGAGGTCTGCACATCACGGCTTGTGTCGGTCGTCACGGATTGGTTATTCTTTATTGCAGTGAAAGGAAAGAGGATAAAGGAGAAAAGAAAGAAATGAAGACGGGAAACAAAGCAGAATGAGGAAGGCAAGGGCATAAAATGTAGGAAAAAAGTCAAAGATGATAGTTGAAAGGCATGGTAAGGAAAATAAAAACCTGTGAGTTGGAAGTAAATCCAAAGAATAATAGAGAGGAGGAAGAAATAGAAACAGAGGACAATATAGAAAAACGGAAAAGAAAAGGCGAAGAAGGGGAAAGAGAATGAAAATAGTGATAAAATAGAAGCGGTGGGGACGCTAAATAAAGAGAAAGAAATGTTTCAAAGGAAGAGAGAGTGAATTTGGATTGAACAAACTCTAATGACAATGACTTAAAATTAGTGAAGATTTAATTACCCTTGACACTACCATCAGAACGTCAGTAAATACTGTAAAATGTAGTATAGAATAAAATTGTGTGTGATACGTACAACGTTTCGTGAGTCGGTCTTCTCACGTTTGTTTGTTGCCATTATAGAGTCAGTTTTGTTTAATGTTATATATTTGACTTTCTTCTTCACTTTTCCAGACTGAACCTAACGCAATTTGAGTAGTAATACTGTATTCTTAGTCTTCTGTTGCCAGGGCATTACGAAAAACTAAGTACGTTCGAAATACACCTTGGGCACATTGTGGTATTTCTCATGCAAAATTTGTGGAAAAGTGCAGTAATTTAATTAAATAAATATATAATTTCAGCATCAATAAACAAATAAATACAAAGTTATATTCTGATGAAAATGCAATTTATATTTTCATATACTCTACTTGTAACTGGATATATGAAAATCGATTTTTGCCTACTGATGCTGTTTCATGCGTGTTTTAAAAGTACGAGATTGTCGGTCAGAGTTTAGGGTGTGTTGTCGAAATTATTAATTACATATTTATGTTGTCAAAATATGTAGAATCAATGTAAATAATTTATAGCTACAAACAAATTTTAAATCTAGATTTTAACTTTGTGTGGTTCCCGTTTCGTGATCACTTGAAATAGCCATGTCCAGCTTGGACTTTTTCTTCACAGCCGCGTTGACATGATTTGGGAACCCACACAGGCTCGTGTCCAGTGGCAAGGAGTGTCTGCTATTCTCATTAGATACGTTGTTGGTTTTCTCAGTCTTCATTGTTTCATTGGAAGCCTGTTTAGTCTGATTTCAATGTATCATGTATAAGTATGTGTGTAACATTTTAAATTTAAATTTTCCGTGGGAATCTTAAGTAGGGTAGAAAGGAGTTCGTGTTTTTTGAACAGACATAACACATGTTTCGACCCGCTCATTCTGAATCTTTGTCAGTCAACAGCAGACTAGCTACACGAGGCATACAGCGATTACTTACCCGAAGATAAAGCGGTCGGAACGTGAAACATCTCTCACCTATAGTTTCTGAAGTCAAAATAACGCCCACTGAGTTCCTTTTTTGCATTTATTTCTTGGTGCTTACGACAGGGACAATTTTAGCTTCTCTTTTATTTCTTGTGATGTAGAATTTTGTATACCCGGTTGGATCCTTTACGGGCCCCTGCCCTGTTGTGGGTGTTGGGCCTGAGGCGGAAGGGGGGGCAGACATCACGACATGTATTGCATTTAATCAAGAGCAGACAACGTTCAGAACGCCCAGACTGTGTCGCAACGCCGACAGACACCAGGTTCTCATTGTCCCATGCAACATGATATATGCTGGCATTCGGCTACGCATGTGGTTCGACTTCATGCAATCTTTGTAGCCTGCTTACTGATGGTGTCATATAAATTGTGGTGTGAATATGTGTGCCCCTCCTAAATCCATCTTAAACGAATCTGTCGATTTTAATAAATATAGTTTAAAATGTAGTCAGACAGCTAGTCACCAAATGTAGCGGTATGATGATTAGATCTCTTTAATTTGTATTTCATAGGTCCCAAATTCTATATCGATCCGAAAATGACACGTAGTGGTAATCTAAGGTTTGTTTGGAACGTAAAACTACATTTTATAATTTGTGGTATTAATTTTAGTAAAAACACTAATAATAATGATCTTCAGAACTTCTTGTTTTTTTCATAACTCCCGTTAAAAAATGCATGTGATTTGGTATTATTTTACTGTTCAAATAAACACAACATTTTAGAGTCTTGTATCCATAACCAATTTACGGTGCCTGGTAATCGCTTTTGATTTTCATATGCCGAAGTATTTTGTATATTGCTCATAAAAAATTTTATCCTGTGATGTTATTTCTTAGTCATGTATCTGAACTGCATATCTTTAAGGAATTGAGCATGGTAGCCGCGCTTATCTTTTCATATTGGAGCAACTTAAGTTTTTTTCAGTGATGAATTCCGAAAGTTTGTACTATTTCTTAAATCACATTTAGTTTTGAATCTTTTCGTCCTTTATGCAACCCGAAGGCGTATTACCGTGTTCACAAAAAATAGCCATTAAACCCTATTCTCAGCCATATGAATCTAATCTATGCCCTCACGTCCATTTCTTTAATATTCACCTTAATGTTATCCTCCATCTACGCTTATGTCTTTCGAATGGCCTATTTCCTTCAGGTTTTCTAGCCGAAAATTACTTTGTATTCTTAATTTCGCCCTTGCGTGCTACAATCCCGGATCATTTAATCGTCCTTCAATTTGAAATACTTTTAACTAAATTACTGATATGTTATTTATGAAATGTTGGTTCATTAATTTTATTTTATTAACATGATAATGTCTTAATTTTCTTATCTTCATGAACGTGACATGACGCGTACAATCTTGGTGTTATCTTGCTTTGATGGAAACAATTCAAAATCTTCATCTAAAGAATTATTCTAACCAACCACAAGTCATAAATGTTCTATCTTATTGTTTCTCTACGAGCTAAGTAAAAGGATTTTAAACTATGTAAACCAACTAAAATTGATGGTGCAATGGCTAACCCTCCTAAACACTGTCATGCTTCTGAGAAACAATCCATATTTCTTATAGACCCAAATTGGCAGCTGCTTTGGGGGCGTTGTAATGTATAGACTCACATAATTCTTTGTCGTTGTTGACTAAGGACATATATCTGCCAGTATGAGCAAGTCATAACTTCTGTGCGCCAGCAAAAGTTGTTTCATCGTAAGGCAGACACTGACTTTTTACTATGAGTGGCATCTAATAGATTCTGTAAAATATAACAAACTGCAGTGGGAGTTTGGAAAATATATATTAAAAAAGAGATACACATCTCGGCACGATGGTACTAAATCACCGGAAATGTTCCATTATATCTGTGCCAAAATAGAACGCTAGGTTTCAGCTGTAATAGCATAAATATTGTAAATATTGAATGTCTTTCAAATAGACAGGAACTAGTACATGATTGTAAAAAGTAGCTGATGAAATCCGTCTGATGATTCTCTAAGTAAAATTACCTGACGGGAAGAGAACATTTTAAATTATTATTATTATTTAATTTTCGTTACACATCAAGACTCTATTTATATAAATGACTTCGTGTATAAGAGACTTCTTGATAAACTGACAGTTGCTCATCTGCTCACAACGTTCCCCGCCTTTTATGGAACTCAAATTTCTTTACTGTTGGAGGACCAGAAGGGAATAACAGCGCAGAGTAGTTACAGTTAAATAATCCAATTAATTATTTCGTCACTGTCAACCCAACTAATTTAGACATCACCTATATTTCACTTAATATTATACATCTTCTATTATAAATTGGTATTGTATTGTATTATTAATTATTTGTTGTTGTTGGAGGCTAGAAAATAAGGGCTCTGAGCGAATGGTTTATCAAAGATCGATCCATTGCGTTTCATTTAATTTAGTTAATGTTTGGAATACTCAGTATTTATGCATTTAAACTCCCTATAGTTTCATCTGGTATCGATTTTATAAAACATTGCCTGGATTTCTGTCGTCGACAATATTGACATTATTTTTTATTAAGATTTGAATTAAATTATTATTCATGACGGTAGATTTCTGTTTAATTAACACAAGGGCTCTTTCTCCGAAGAAAGGGCGGTCGAGGTATAACACTGATCATTCATCTCGTCTATCACCAAAGTTAATAATGCATGTAACTTTATCTTCACTCCCACATAAGTCTTCGTGGTCTGATGCTTAATTACACTTTATTTGTTTGATACATTTTGGTAGAAGCATAAAGAGGAGATGTTAGGCCCACTCATTCTGATCTCCAAATTAAAGACAGAGTGAGTCTTATGTTGTAAGATTTCCGTACATATGCCACGTACACCTTTACGCGTATTGGGAGCGAGGATCATCTTGGGAGTTGCTGTCGCGAATGGCGTACACGGAACATCGCCCTCATCTCGATTGTTACGTCTCATCATTTCCCCCCCCCCCCCCCATCTTGCTGTCCCACCCTTTGTCACAATTCGTCATTTCTCCAGGTCATCCTAAATCTTCAGTCGTGTTAGGAAACATCAGGTTTTTCCGATGTTGTGGTTGTGGGTTGTGACTACGTTTGGGCAGCAGGAGACATGTTTCTTCAACACGTTGGTCTGCGACTACAAGAAGAACCATTGACATGTTCACCGCCGTGAGAATCTCAAATCTCATATTATCGTTTTCCGTGTAGGTTGCGACGAAATGAAAGTGACACTGTTTTCTGTCTCGCCACGAGGTACCACGTATTTTAACCTACTTTCGTTTCGTTCGTTGAGGAAAAGAGGACATCAGCGCCACTCTGTGTGGTGTTTTATATTCCTTTCAACGTCCGAACCATTTTTCCGATTTTTAAGAAATTGTGTACCGGTAATAACTTAATGCCGTTTGGAGCCACTCGTGTCTCTTACATTAATACAGTCTTGAAATTTCTTACAATGAAATCTAATAGTAGCTCAGCTAGTAAATAGTTATACCTACTTATATGGAACCAGAAAATTCATAACTGTATTCTCAAGATCCCACTCCTTGAGATGGAAAAGCCCGGTACAAATTCTGACATTTTGTTTAAGACCTGTTTTATTAGTATCGCCTGCCTTCTCTTAATTGTTGCTGACTACACTTTTGTATCCGTGTCTCATCTACCACATGCATGTTAGACGTACTGTTTTTGTCATTTTGAATACAGCAACACAGTGTTTAAATGCTAAAGTTATGTTGAGTCTTTGGTGTTTCAGAGTTTCTTGTTAATTTTTAAACGGACCCTACTGTATTCCTTTATTGAAGGTTTGTAACCTTCTTTTATGTGTTCATGGAGAATCCTTTGTTTGGTGTTGGGCACTGCCTTAATGAGATAAGACCACACCATGCAGTTAATATCGACCAGCCTTAAAGAATATTACAATGTGTTTAGTTCTCCAGACGTTACCGAGAGAAACTGAGAGGTGTTCCTTGCGAAATCTGTAACACTACTGAAGTACCATATCAATCACCGCTAAATTTAATTAAGAGTATGAGCTACTCCAAGGTTTGTATCCATTGTTTGTAGAAGGTATAATAGATATAATTATAACCTGTCTAGTAATTAATCAAAGTTAACTCCACAAAATTCGTAAGTGTCGATTTCTGTACATCAGACCTACCCACCTGTAATTTAACACGTGAAGCTTACAGTCTGAAGACTTGAATATTAATTAACATGGTACGCAATGATAGTTTAGTGCTCTGGGCTTTCTTATCTTTACGTGCAAAATTTGCCACATTCCAGCCATTACCTAAAATAACGAAGTTTGCTTTACTTTAGTTTATATTAGATTAGTTTAGGTTGCTTTACTTTAATTCAGTTTAAGTTAGTTTAGGTTGGTTGGTTTCATTATCCAACTCCGTATCACGTCATACGAAAGATCTGCGATCAATTTTTCTTATTTTTTTTGGCGTCGCGACACTGCGCATTGGCCTGTCAGCATTTTGCCATGCCACTTCTCGAGGCTTTTCTTGGTTTCGTTTTGGCGTTATTAATTGACGTCACGACGCTTGGCGTTCGTTTTCAATCGTCGTGTCTTGTGGATTCCCAGGCTCATGATTACTGTTAGTGGCATCTGGAGTCGGCTTTCCAGTCATAATGTCGTGTCCTATAGATTCCCAGGTGTCATGAATCTAGAGTTGCGACGACATGAGTCGCGACGCTTGACATCGATTTACTAGCGTCTTGTATTGTGCCTTTACTATGCAGCTTGTGTATGCTTTGTGTGGTAATCTTTGTCGGCGTCTCGACGTTCGGTGTTCATTTGTGTGTATCGTATCGTATGGTGTCTTGATGATCCTCTAGGATTTATTTGGAATTAAAGTCGTCATTGCGGCAGTAGATTTGCAACGGTTAGCGTCTCTTCGATAATGTTGTGCTGTAGGGATTACCGAGGCTTATCTAATTTACATAAATGGAATCTATTTTCAGCTTCGCAACATTAGACGTCGACACGCTCGGCGTCGATTTGTCAGCGTCGTGTCTTGGGGAATTCATGCGAAAATATGGCATCTTTTGTCGGTGTCGCCGTTCGTGACATCGTATGTCATCCCGAGTGTCAGATATCTTTGAATATTACAGAAAAATTATCACTAAACCGAAAATCCTCACCGATACACAAATCCAGGACAGTTTTCTAGTTTGTGACCCTAGTTCCTGTAATCTACTCTCCAAAACAAATAAATTTTGCCTTGGTACCTTTTTTTTGTAGGGCTTAGTTTTGGATTTACACAAAACTTCCTCGTCATCACATGAACCCAGGACAGTTTTCTAGTTTGTGACCCTAGTTCCTGTAATCTCCTCTTCGAAGCAAACAACCTTGGTATAGGTGCCTTCTTCTGTCATGCTTTGTTTTTGACCCACTGTAAACTCCCTCAACCGGAATCGAACTTAGGACACTTTCTTCCTGAGATTTTGCCCTCCTGTAGTCTCTTTGTTGTCTCAGAAAATAAGCATTCCATCTTATCTGTAATGAACTCTGTGTATAGTGTATATATTAATTAATTTCATTAACGGTGTAAACAGTAATGGGACCTTAGCCAGAAATTTCTTCAGCGCGATAAGCATTGAGTATTTTTTTCATCGATTTTATATTGTGAAGAACGCAATGATGTGGCACCACATCGAGTTCTGTTGATTACCTCCGTCGCCATGCGTTCTGATATGTTTTGTAAATACCAAACAGATCGATTTATGCGTTAAACTGTACACGGTTACCTAGCGACATCGGTGGATAAAGATCGCTTAATTCGTTATAATACCTTGTGCGGTACATGATTGTAGTTCTACTCTATTGGAATAGCTGTTGTGGGTGAGTATATTTTAAGACCATTAGCTAGACAGTCAACAGAAAGACACATCCACACAGTCATTAGCACACAGATCTCTTTTTTTAAAATTACCAGTAGTTAACTTTGCACAATCGGGCGATAAACTGGCCGTCATGGCTATGAACTAAATAGAACGTACTTTGTAGTTTTTAAATACCGTAGTCACGTGTCTTCACAACGCCCAGGCGTGACTTGCATTTGGGGTGGCCCCATAATCCCACCCGCTGTGACTTCAATAGTCACTCATAAAATGGCTGATTAATTTCTGCAAGTCTTATCCCATGTACACGACTCTGTAGTACTGAACCGGACGGTACCAAAATTCGTTACGGGCTAGCACTAAGCAATCAAGACACTTTTTTTTTTTTTGCATTTAGGAGATCAGTACTCCAGTCTCGGCTGGAGGACTGCGTCTTCTAGCCAGAGTTCTATTTTGTTAGTAAAAGATGTTTTATACAAAGCGCATACGATATACGCATACTGGGAATTTGTGTTTGCCCGTATGTGTACTAGCTGCATCCATAAATCGTGAAAACGGGTACTGAGACTTCAAGTTAAAAGTTATCGGGTAAATTTTGTTTCGGCCATTGTAAGTATACTTTACATTAGCTGGGCTTAAAACTGCTTACATCATAAAAAGTTCTTCCTTAACAAATTCTAGGTATTGTTAAGACATACAGATTTTATTTGAAATATTTATTCAATTATTTTCTTGAGGGTAAGCGTCTGGGGCGTTAAGCTAACCGCTCACCTCAACCGAGAGATTACAAATGCGTGAGGGCTAAATCTCCACTTCCCCATACGTCTTATGGTGTGGGGCTTAGGGACAACTTTACATTTGCGCTTTATTACGTGTGGCGCGGTTAGTTTCGAATCAACAGATTTGTGTCCATTGTGTTTTAATATCATGGTCGATGCAATATGCTAAATTCCAGGACACATCTGTAAAATAGGTTATGAGTATGAATAGTCTTTTTACTATTTCTTTTTTCCTTCATTTTGTTTTCTTTTGTATTCTCTCACGTTCTTCGCGATATTTCTTTTATCTTTCCCTTATTTTTATTTCCATTCCTTTCATTCTAACCCTTCCTTCTCTTTTTCTTTCTTTCCTTCTTTCTACGTGTCTTCCTTTCCATCTTTCGCCTTTCTTTCCCCTTATTTTTGTGTTCTATCTTGTAGTTCTTTCTTCCCGCTGACTTTCTTATTTATTTCATATTCCTTTTTCCTGTTTTTCTTCATTAAGTTTGGCAGCCTGTCCGTGAGTCATGCAGAGAACCTGCTTGCACCAGAATGCGCGCCAGTCACACTCTTGGGCTTAAGCCGGTTATGAACCGAAAACTGTGCTACTGTACTTGTCACTCACGACCACATGTCTGGCTAATTAATGGGTTCGCTGTACACACAAGGAACGACAGTCCGGTAGTGCTATTACTATTTGGCGCAGGTCGCCTTCTGCCCGGTGTGTTGGGCAACGCTGTGCCTGTCATTGTCAATCCGTTCTGGCCACCTTCCTCCGCTCCACAACGCTCGACCCTGCACTCAGGTTGCAGCATACAGATGTACAGTCGTCTTAATAAAAACAACTTATGTCACATGAGCCAACATGTATCAACTGGTCTATGCCTTGTTTTCTGTGGTTTTCATCATTTCCTGTAGTCAAGTGACGAGACAGTTTATTAAGCTAGCTTACTACCTTCTCCTTTCAGATTCGTCGTAATTCATAAATTAGTTTCCTATAGTAACTCAGTCGATTGATAAATCCTTGTTAAATAAACAAAAAAACTTAAGTCGCACTGGAAGGCCTATAAACGTAATCGAATTAATTCTTCGAAGGTCTTATTGGTCTGTTTCGGACTCTAATAACGCTACATTTGTACCACAGAACGATTAAAGAAATTTGCTCGTTTAAAAATAAAATTTTTCTTAGATGTTCTGTTTGGTTAGAAATTTATTTTGGTAACAAATATGCTGTAATTATGATGATGATACTTTCTCATCGACTCTAAATGAAAGAAAACATTTGTAAAATTGCAATGAAGTTTTATTTTTATAATTGCCTTGCTCTTAGTATATCAAATGAATGCATGGTTGCAATGTCGTGTATGCCCAACTATCAGTCCGCGGATTTTATCTTAGAAACATACAAGTAGTTTTCGATTAAGTCTGTATTTCGTACGGACGTACTACAAATTGTCGAGAGATCTCAGTCTTCTGGGACAATACGCCACTTATTCTAAAAGAAATCGAAGGACGTTTCAGAGGTGATTTTTTCCTCCATCACTAGGGAGAGGATTCATTTGTTTCAGGATAGGGACCGTTGTCATTTCTCGTGAAGAAGGTAATGAACCTTTGGAGTATATAAAAGTCAGGGAATTTCGTGGCTAGCTGTATGTGCCATTAGCTTCTCATTGACTGTGCTCCATACAGTTTGTTATCTCGCCATACTAACTGAATAAGGTTTATTTATTAAGAAAAGATGCATGGAAAGGGTAAAACCACAGTCTAGTGCACAGAAAACATTCCATCAAGATGTTCGGTACACATCAGCTTGACACGCTTCTATGTCAGTAACACAGAAATCTCTATTACAATCTCAAACAAAAAATTACGAACCTTTGAGAACAGACAATAATTTACTGCAGTGAAAAGTCCATGAGGATTAACGAACCATGTTACTTTGGGGATGTTCGGTCAGTCGATTGCTATCTATAAGTGGTCTGCCACATGTATAATTTAAATGTAAATCTTGATTAAGCCCGACAGTGCAGTCTGTTCCTTACTACACATGCATTCAAGTTTCCATATTCTGCATTATGTGTGAAGTATAAGAAAAGGTATACGTGTGGTCAAGATTACTTTTCACTGTGTTTACATATTCTATGTAAACTAAGAAAGTTGTTAAATTGTTAAGTTGTTAAGTCTGCAGTAGGATTTGAGGCCAACAGATCATCTTTATCCAATGGATTCTGAAATTCTTTCCTGGGTAAATAGTAGACGAGCATGAGGCTCAGAGCACACTTACATCTATTGCTGAAGCTAAGATGCGTGGAGCTTTACCTGTAATTCCCCGTACAACCTTGTTACGTGGTACTTAATTCGGTATAGGGGCAAATTTCCCTTCACAAATTATAATATTAATTAAGGAGGATTTAAGGTTCTCGCAGCGGCGAATATGAAGACAGCAGTCTTCGGTATTATTTTGTTTTATTTTTACGATTGGACATGACATCCCAATTATGTGTTTATTTTATTTAGTAACATGTTTGCGCCAAATTTGGGCAGTAAAACGGAGTGCCGACCAGTTCGATTAATTGCTATGCTTGATTAATGACGACACTTCACAGCACAGTACCTTGGTGTTAATCGAACTATCGATTGGCTTGAAGCCAAATCACATGAAGCCAAGTAAGGTAGATGAATGGGTATTAAGGTTATAATAGTAAGAAAGATGAGATGAGCGGGACATGTAGCATGTATGGGTGATAAATGTGGGAAAATATTTAAAAAAAACTGTTAAAATTGATTTTAAATTGTATGTGACAGTTTGTTGGTTCAGAACTGGGTCTAGTATTGAGCTTTTGCGAACACGGTAATGAACCTTCAGGTTCTATGAAATACAGATAATTTCTCGACCGGTTGTGCGACTGTAAGCTTCTGAGGAGGGATTTTAGACCACAGAGTTATTACGTTATTCATATTCTTATGAATGACAATGTCTGTACGTGTATGCAGGTATGCATAATAAGACATGTAATTTATAGCGAATTGAGGTTTAACAGGTGCATGACGGGTCAGCGGTCTAATGTGTTACCTTCTTATAAAAGTGCATTTGCCACCCAGTATGAAGCACCCATAAATTAAGACCTTAATCTTCACAGTGAGATTAGTCTCCTACTGATACGATATAGGTTCAAGACCCGCGCCGACCCTAGGTCCTAAGCTTTGGGCCAGATCACAGGACATCATCATTGAGATTTCTCGTACTTTTCTTTGTAATTTTCTAGACAGTTCTCTCGCATTCTCCTTTATGTTTTGAAACAATATTTTATATCGAGAGTCTTACGGTACAACGACTTCCGTATGTGGTAGTCTGTCCACCCTAATGATTCATTAAACACATTTACAGATTTTCATGTCATCGGTATTTTGTTAAACGCTGTAGAATATTTGTGCCTGTTATTTCTCTGCCATCGATAATAGCAGCAACGCGGACGAACGAACTTATGATTATACACATTCAGACGAATCGTGTATCAATTTACTGCGTTACAAAACGTAACCTACAGTTAGAGGCCCTGAGATTTTTTTTTCTGATTTAGGTGACGGTCACGAATTAGAGTCTAAAACGTCACTACGTTTTTCGACCAATATAGTCACCTTGAGTTGAAATTAAGTTTTCAAGAGACAATTGTTGTATAATTCGAAGAGAATCATGCATGAGCTTTTATACCTCCAAGTTTTAAAAGTGTTGTTGATGTAAGCCTTTTTGACTTTCATAAGCTTTGTTATTTATCCGGAAACCATAGCACATAAAAAATAAAAGTATCAGGACATTATACTCCTATTATTGTCTTTAGAATAATATGAAATTTATTATGTTATAGCGAAAGCACTCAAAATAATACCAGAGCAATTCCTTGACTACTGTTAACCCATGTTATTCATTCTTAAGTCTTCATTTCATTTGTCTTCCAACCCATATATTGTTTTATTTTTCATTCTTTGCGTTTTATGGTATTTGATATTTATTACATATAGAATTTTAAGACGTAACGCATCAAGGCGTATTGGCCAGTAATCAGGTTTACAAACCGTTAAAAGCAACATGTTCCCTTGGTTGGATTTAGGGATGAATTTCTGCGACGCCGACCGGGTTCTGCACTCGTGCACCTCACGAGGCCCGGAATGGCGATAGGATGCTTTCACTTTTGTTCCCGGCCCGGTTTAAGCCAGGTCAGTGTCGCAGATTCTCAGCCGACCGACAGGTTCTCCTTGACTTCAGATGACAGGTGCCGAATGAGCGCACTGAGACCGCCAGTTTCGCCAGGATCACTGACTGCTCTAGTTGTCCACTGCAACGGGTTCAAGCTTTACATGAACAAGCCACTTGGTAGAACCGGACGAAGATTGGAAGATATTATTAAAATGGATGTGAATACGTGAATCGTCGGTCGGTATCTACCAGATTAGACGGTGTTAAATCCCAGAAGACATCCATCTTCTTACTCATCGCCGTGAAAACCTTGATTGTCTTCGGCAGTCAGCTAGTTTAGGATTGGATACGGTGGTAGATATTTGCGTTCTATAAACAAAAAGATAAATAAATTAACGGGCTGAATGACTATTAGCTTTGCGAGAGAAAGGACCTGTACCATGAAGTTGGTGAAATGCGTTGTTAAACGATTAGTTATAGGCTTAATCAATAAGAGTAGGCTAGTCGAATCAGCGAACACGCAGCATTTTAAAGAAGTATTCTGGAAAACTTAAGCGTAGATTGGGGTACAATAATAATAGAATTAGGGAGTATGCTGTTGTATGGGCAATTCTCTACCGTAGTTGG
Organism: Zootermopsis nevadensis; assembly: GCF_977971745.1. Classification (NCBI taxonomy): domain Eukaryota; kingdom Metazoa; phylum Arthropoda; class Insecta; order Blattodea; family Termopsidae; genus Zootermopsis; species Zootermopsis nevadensis. Next base: position 14,252,171 of record NW_028259154.1, on the reverse strand, counting down.
CAAAACGCATTCAAAATTCGAACGCATTCAAGACTGTTTTGTGATTTGTGATGGTATTTTTAATTTTTCCAGGCGAATCCCGGGATATTTTTTAAAGTCGGCCACGACATTTTCCTTCAAAGTCTGCTTCTGGTAGTCTTCACAGTTTTACTGATGATATCTGGAACAACAATGTTTTTTTCTTTAATATCTGTATTTCGTTAGTAATTTAGTCTTATAACGTCCAGTCAAGATCATAGAAGTTTAATCTGTGCTGCTTCCCGTCTTCATGTTCTTAAATACCAAGTCCTCACCACCACATTCCAAAAATTATTTAACTATATGTAATGTGTTATTATTTTTGTTCCAGTTTGTTTGCAGAAATTTATATTCAATGTCATAAATTTTATTGTAAGATCGTATTATATTTCCAAGCCTATATCATTTCTGAGATCTGAGATAATTTAACGAAAATATGGATATTTAAATTGTACTTATTTTTGAAAAATATTGTTGTCTAACATAAATTGCGCTGCTCAGGTGTTGTTGTTGTTGTTGTTGTTGTTGTGCTTTCCAATAGATTTAATTTTGATTGTGATTTTATTTTTAATCTTGTATCGTATTTTGTAATTTATCCTTTGATTCATCTAGCAGGTACTGATCATCTGCATGTGCTGTCGATTGCTTTTAATATTTGTATATCGTATTTTATGCTTAGCCTTTTGTTAAGAGTACTCAGCTATAAACTTCACTGAGCTGTCTAATAAGAATTACAAATTTCCCTGCTGTAATAACTTCAGCGGTTTCAGTGTTTACTTGTGTGACAGCTTTCAGTATCTTGTAGTCAGATCCGCCCTGTATCTGTAAGATGGCCGTGACCAATACTGATACCACGGGACGTCTAGAAATTTGTTTAGGGGAAGAGGCGTATTGGCTGGCTGCCTGCCATGATCACAACACATTTAATTGTATGGAAACCGTTCGACGGCAAGGCGGTGCTAATAGCTAAACGGTGTAGAAAGACTTGACTCTGTAAATTAATTTAACTCCAGAGACCACAATTTCTGTATTAGTGATTGGTGAATGTAAATGATCTCGATTTCTTCTCCGTATCAGAGCATGTTGCTTAAATTTAATTCCTAACGCTTTGAAATGATGTTTATATTTTTCAATAATAAAAATATTTATTTTCATTGATTAGCTTTTATCTTAATGTGTCACTTAATTTACTTGCGTTACATTTTTAACACCTTAGTGAAATTATTTCTGGATTTTATTTATTCACAACTATTAGAATATTGACGTGATAATTACCGTTCATAGTTGGTTATACGCTAAAAGAGATATTCAAAGGCAAATGAAGGGGTTAAAGAAGACCGGGAGGAAGACGAGGAAACAGAAATAAGCACAGAAACAATCTAAGAAACAGAGAACAGAAATCTTGGATGGAGAAAAAGAAGTAGAGGAATATTGAAAGATAGAGAAGAAGAAGAATTAGATATAAATAGGACGTGAATAAAAGATGCAATGGATACGGAAGAAAGAAACGAACGGTAAAGAGATAATTGTCGTACACCTTCTAGGCATTTTGTGTTGGCTTAAGGACACTACACGTATTTTATGTACTGAAAGGGTCGACTGAAGATCTGGGTCTTACAAAATGTGTGAACGCAGTGCTTGGTTCCTGAAGAGAAACAAGTAGATAGATATGTTTAAGTCTGTGAACTTGGAGTTTTTTTCCCTAGAAATCATCGCAGTTATGTTACCATGTGTAAACTGTAACGTCTTGTTTTATCTTTTATGTGCAAGGATGTTGTCGTTTGTAACAGATGGTTGTGTTTGGTTGCAGTTTGTTGGAATGTCCATCAAAACGCCGAGATGTGTTTCTTCATTACCGGACGGTGAGTTCAGCTGCTTTGTTTTACTCATTTTTAATTATAATGATGAGATCAATCGTTAACTGCCCTGCCTCTGATCCATTGTTTTTCTAATCGAGATACTCCTATTGTACAACACTTGGGAGATCGAGGATATATTTTTCTCTTATCATCTTTTCTTCTTTCTCTTTTATTTCCTTTTTATTCCATATTCTTTCTTGAATCATTCAGTTCGCTTCTTTCTTCGTCCACACTTTGTGAACGAAGAACACGTTAGCAAGTAGCGGTACATCGTATCTGTAAATGGTAGGCCGTCCTCAATAGTGTTTTACCCAGACGTTAATAGCTTATTGCTCAGGTAATGTTTTTCTTGCATTCATCTTTCTAGTTTGCTCTTCTTTACGTTTAAGTCTTTATTAGTAATAAACTTACCCAAGTGTTTAAACAAAAATGGAGGTCGAGTGCCGTACAACGGGTAGTGTCCTTAACGAGCAACAAATAGCAAACAGTGCATCTCTGAGGATCGCAATTCCGCGTAGTGAGAAATAATTGATTCTCTGAACCCGCTGTTGAAATCAGACATACGTTTAGTATTTACAGAGGCGTTTGATAGATTCATGCTCATCGTAACAATAGAATTGTTCAGGGATATTTTTTCGGTCGGCATGAAGTTACAGAAGTAAATTTCTTTTCACGATAAAATAAACATTTTCCTGTAGCATACCTAATTTGCGAGCCAGCGTTATATAACTGTGTTTCTCCTAGCAGTTCAAGAAATTTCGTCTATTATATAATCCGAAGTTCACTGGATCCTGCCACTGGTGAACCAGTTAAAATCCAGCCCATATTTGTAAAAATTTCGCAGTTCAAGTGTAAATATTTTTGCACATCACTTCAAAAGTAAAGCTTTCTATTTCTTTTCGCAGTATTTGTGTGCAGTTTATTTACAAACGAGTTGTTTATTGGTTCTCAAGCTATGAACTTTTTCTTTGCCACTTCATGCCTTTCCCTGTTTACACAATCCCTTTCTTTCCCGCCGGTGAAGTAGATCTTCTGTTCCAGCCCAGTAAAAGCTCTTGGCGTAGTCATTTTAACGACTTCCTTGTATCTAAAGTAGTCGCTTCAAAACGTATTTGTAAATGTGACCAACCCGTTGCCATACGCGACGCAATGTATACCCTTTGTAATTTCGTCTCTGCTTTTCTGAACCTGTTGGGGCAAAGCCGTGCTTTCTTATTATATACAACTTTAAACAGACCTACCAGATGAGTACCGGACTGTCTTAGCGAATACTGAGACGCCGTCTATTGGATGACATGGGTTCGATTTCAGGAAGGCGCGGGACTATAGCTTGAAGCCCAGATCTCACTCCAATCTGTTGCTAAAGTTAAGAAAGCGTAAAGATTAATCTACACTTGCTGTATTTTGATGGCGTGATATTTAAGTGCAGGGACAATACGGGACTTGGTCTTTTGTTCTGAGGGAGAACTAGAGTTGCGGACAGTCTGATGAAGAGGGTACATTGCCTGGGAGGAATAAGGCAACGAAAAAGTAGAGAAAAAACACTTTTGTAGTCGAATCATTATTAGGCCCAAAGAAATTATAAATCTGAAATTCAATCGCGGCAGTAAAATTGAGCGCTTATAAAAAATATAAGGCTAAAGTACAAATACAAAGTTTAATTTTACACCAATATGGTATTCTTCGTTTCAAATACATAATTTTGTTTATTTTAGAGTTATGCCATCTTTAAACCGGGACTTCATTGTGATAGAAATTTTCCGTGGTTTTCCTTATCATTAGGCAATTGTTGTGACAGAATTTTAAAATATGTCGATAATTAATAAGCTAACCTGCGCTACCCTGTCACTCAGTTACAAGACAGTTACTGATTTGTCCGTTAATCAGTCAGTAGATGATTTGTTTGTCACGTAGGTAGTTAACAAGGTAGAGAGATGGCCAGTTAGCTCGTTAATTAGGCAATCGCCTAAATCGGCAATGAGTTCTTTTTTTTTGTCTGTAAAGATTTTTAAGAAATAATTAATGGGTTTCGAAAGAAACCAAGACTGGTGAGACGGATTTTACTAAGCCAACGGCAGACACTTAAATAAAATAAATGGGAATTAGTATAGCGCTATGTCTGAGGAAACTATCGGAAAAAACACAAGGATGACGTAAAGGGGGGGGGGGCGTCTGACAGTTGCCCTCAGCGTTATGCGGTGAAGAGAACTGAGATGAGTAACTGGACACGCCCTCTGCAAATCTGAGATCTCTCGAACATTTATTTGCTTACTTCTCAGTCAGCTGCAACTTACGCAGAGGAAGAAGCGACTGTGTAAATATTTGCAGAAAGGAAATGTAATGAGCCCGAACAAACTGGGACAGGTTCGTTAAGCAAAGGGAAAATATGCCTATTAAATCAGTCCCCAAAGAGCTTTGTCAAGCGGAAGATGACCGTCTTCTGTGATGATGGGTCGTGCAGTCTCGTAGAAAGTGGCCGACGTTTCAGGGATGTTTAATGTCTCCATCATCAGGGCCATGAGGATTGAGTATATTCAAGGCATTTTTCTAGTTGCTTTTAGGGTGAATTATTTATTAAACATGTCAGAAAAATGCTTTGGACACTTAACTTAGAAAATTAGAATACTACACAGCAAGGAAGTCCGAAAAAGAGATGGGAGAATAAATTTATGATGGTTTATGAGGATGATGGAAATAGCTCACGACAATGCGAAAAAGCGTGTTTTAATATTGGTGATGTTGAATCTTTGGGTTCTGCTATCACATTCTTAGTTACCTATTCTATCGCGTTTCGACGCTACATAAAATTACCTATTGATATATCCTTGCAAAATAACTGAGTATGAACCATAACCAGGAACTGAGGAAGCTTGAGAAACAGTTGTATCAAAAGTGGCAGCCTTCGGCAACACTGAACCAGGTCCGTTGAAGCAGTGGAGCCGGACTGGTTTTTAGCCCGGAGTGTTCTTTTATACTTGCAACACTACCAAATAAGTCAACTTGACTGATGTCCAGGACTGCGTGTTATGCAAGCTCTTGGCGTTGTTTCTGCAATATTTTAATCACAGCACTCCAACAAGTGTGATGACCCCTTCTGGGAACTTACATTATTTATCGATCACGACTGTACGGCGCACAGAATTTTTTCATCTGGAAGACCTGGCTTTATGCGCTTCCAGTGAGGAATGTTGGCGAATAGTACTTGGAAATTTTTAATATCTCATCACCATAATGCAGACCTTACGAAAATGTGGCAAACTCGAAAAATTTGTGAAAGATAGTAACAAACCAAATTACGTTTACGAAAACGAATAATGTATTAAACCAGGAAAATAATTACTACCTTATAGTTTAGTATCCCTTATTCTCTCGTGTCTTACCGAAAACGTAAGGATTTATTTATATAACTACAAAGCTCTCGTTATACGCCGGGGTTGCTTTCCTACGAATTGCCGCGTATATCGAAAACGCTTAAAACGAGAAACGTACAACATTTCCGTGGATTTTCAGAGTGACACTCTATGAGAGCCTTTAATTTGTAGTCCCTGGAATCAAAATGGTGAAGGAGTCAGGGAAACGGTGCTAGGAAGTCAGTGGACCGGCGCGGCAATTTCTATCGTGGCCGCGGATAGGTTATTGATGTTCTTCATGATACTAAAGTAAAAATGCGGATATGCGAAAATACGGATAGCGAAAGCGTTTTTACGAGTCACAATTGCAACGGTGGGTGTCTCATGCCATATGTGAAGAACATAGGTAGAAGGTGTTCGATGACAGTGCTGAAGATATTATTTGTAGGACTACTTAAGAAATAAAATTACGAAGAGATTAAGAAAAGTACATAATTAAGCACTATGTGGGGAATAGAGGTAACGCTCCACTAATTTTTTATCTCAAATTTTCCATCTATATATGTGGTTAAGTATGCGTGGATTTATACCTCCACCTCTCATATGTCCATACATTGTGGAGCTCAATTTAGCATCAGAGACAACTTTATTTTTAACTTTTACCCTAGATGCAGGCGAGTGATCATCTACACTCTTCAGTAGCTCTGCTACGACGGAGGAAATAGGGCCCCGGTACCATTTGTATATGAGGCCGATTTGGACCTCTAATATTTACATTGTCATTAAATTAAGAAGTTAGGAGAGACATGTTGTATGCATGAGGCGAATGGTAAATGTATACTGAATTTTTATGTGGTCCATTGAGAGTTTTTATACACATAGTAACTAATCTTTCGAATATATTTGAGGTTTTCACGGTGGTAAGTCCGAGGATGGCTGTCTTTTGGGTTGTTACGCCTTGTATTCTGGTAGAAATTTACCAACGTTTCAGAGATCCTTGCTGCCTCCTTCATCAGGGCGATGAGTTGCTTGATAGAACGAAATGTCTTGACCAGCTGAATAACTGTATTCGATACGTCTAATATTATGCAGTTATAAATATTGGACCATGACTCCTGAAGAGGCGTAGCTGCTTGACGGACGGGTCCGTGCCCGTGTGTGTCGTAATTACTGTGGCCATGCAACGCGTTCTAGGTCTTCATTACGTCATGTGGAAACGAGGCTTTGCCTGATACTTGCTTAGAGGACGAATTTATGGCTCACACAGGAAAATACCTTATAGGTTAGCTCAAGGGTTCCGCGTTTCGTTCGATTCGTGTCTGAAAAACCAGCTCTCTTGACCGAGATTTGTGCTGTTTTTCGTTAGTCTTTTTAGGCGAATACCAATGAAATACTCTTAAAATATTTTGCAACTGGTTTTTTCCATGTGCCTTCGAACAAAGTAACGGAAGTATAATTATATGACAAAATACAAAATGTAAGGGCAAAATATATAAATAAATTCGAATACGATGGAATGAAGAGCACATATCAAGAAGGAAGCGTTCGTGATTGATCTAGATTTCTTTGAAGGTTGTTTCAAATGTGTTAGCGTCCAGTTATAATCATTGATGAAGCGGAAAGGATATGAAAGAAATCGGTGAAGGTAAACTTGTGTCTGGTGATTAACAGATTACAACGCCATGCAAACGTATGGGACAGTGGAAGTATAGCTCCACGCATTCTTAACCTCGGCAATAGATGGAGGTGAATGCCGTGGAATCTTATAAGTCAGTATCTCAGAATTTGTTATCAGGGCGAAAACTATAAAAAGAGGAAAATGAATACATAAAAGAGGGCGGATTTAAAGTAAGATAAAATATAGATAAATAAAAGATAAAAATAAAGAAAGAAAGGAATAACGAACGAAATCGTGAAAAAATATACGGTGAAAGAACTAGAGAGAATAAAAAATAAAACAAAAGAAAATTGGTGAGATGTCAGGTTCTCACGGCGGCGAGGATTAAGTTGACTGTCTTTTGGGATGTTGTGCCGTATAGTCTGATAGTAGTTTGCTGATGTATTAGAAGTGCCTTTTGTGTCCATCATTAAGGCGATGATTTTATTTGACTGTCTGAACATAGGGTCCAGTAGAGGGCCCTCGCTATCACCGAAGTAAACATTTGGGTTCCATAAAGAACCGAAAATTTCTTTAACAGTTAAGTATTTCTAAGATTTTCAAGAGAGGCTTCGAACCGTGGACATTCTTTTTAATTCGAGATCCCACTGTTCTCATCGTAACACTACTCGTCTCGCTGACCTGCCCGATTCTGACTCCCATGTTATAAATAAATTAGTGGAATGTTACTTACGTAACATTGAAAGTATAACCCGGGCTAATATGACTAACACGGTTAACATTAACGCTCAACCCCTAGTGTAAGTTGTCCTCCTTGTACTTACAGTTCCGATGAACTGGTGTAAGAATTACGGAGTATGAAAAATGTGCGATACATTACCGCTTGTTTGTGATATTTAAAGCCATGGAGAAGAGTAATTTTTGTTCATATGGTCATTTTTAAAGACTGATAATCTTTACTTAGGTCAAAAAATCTGTTCTTTATTGGATCGGAAGGTTTGTTGTTGTGTTCACAATAGCGCGTCAGTGGACCCTGACGTGAGTCAGTTGAATCCAGTCCACCCCCATTCTTCTTTCCTTAAGACTTTCTTTAATACTCTGCCCCATCTATGCCTTGGTATTTTCACTTGAAGTGTACTCATTACAGGTTTGTACTGAGCTTCAGATCTTATCATGTTTCACTAATTACCGTTCCCGGTTTGATTATCGTAATGATATTTTTTAAGAGTAGAAATTACGAAGCTCCAAAATCTTTAGTTTGTTTCATTCCTCTGTCTCTTAGGTCCAAATATTTTCTTCTCCACCCTATTCTCAAAGTGTCTGCTCTTCCCTTTATACATTGGTGTTAATTTTGCTATTTCCGTATAACCGTTGTCGGTCTTTACTGTTATATGTGTCACTCTGTCACAACACGACCACTTTATTAAGTCTTTCAAGTTACCGCTTCCTGTCTGTATTTCATAATTTGTCTAGAAAGATCGACCTCGAATCTCGATTGAAAATCAATACAAGGCTCTAGATATAATGTATGCCTCTGCGTATCTCCGTCAATATTTTAATGGTTACATACTATTTTTGTATTATTAAGGTAGGTTTACGAGAAAAATTAGCTTCTTTCCTTTCGAAACTAAAATGTAATAAGCGTGTACTAATGATTTCTATGCACGTAGTTAAACAAGTTTTGGAGAAGTAGAGACCATATTGAATACACTATTTGCACATGCGTTCTTGTTTATTTTGACACCTTAAACACTTTAAGCTGTTCGTAGTAGATTTCATAAAGACATCAACATCATATTCAAAAAAGAGATAACTGCGTTACAATATCATAAATGTAGTTTTCACTGTTACTATCATTAAGAAAAAAATTATCGCAAGTTTTAGCCGTTAATTTTAATTGTTATTATCTGTTCTTTTATTTTTTCTTTCGTTGGTTGTTGAGAAAATAGCGTGGTTTCAAATAGAGGGCCTTGGAATTTATATTTAGAATAACTTCCTTGTAGAATAATTCTTGGTTTAATAATACGGTTTTGAATTTACAGAAATAAACTTGTGCTTTAGAATCTACGGCATTGATTAAGATTTCAAAAAGATCGTATGTTATCTCTGTTATAAATATAATTAAGGAGTTGGGGTGTCAGTTTAAATGACGACTGATTATTTGGATTTGTACGTTTCGCCTAATAACAGTGGCTGACGCGTGATCTGATCTATAAATTGCAATAAATACCTTGCCAATGATAAGATTTATTCTCAAGCGTAATTTAATTATAGGGTTTGAGAGTAGCATGACCTGTGTATAACTTGTATTGATGTCATTTTTTCAACTGCGATGCACAGATTAATTGGACAAAAACATGATCGAGCGAACTAATGATTATTTATAAATTAAGTAACATCATAAACATAAATTCTAAGCTAGCAACTAACATTATGTTGTTGAGATTTCACATTCTGTATAAAGTAAATTGTATGGCCTGATATTGTTGGCAGAATTGCAGATTTATACTGCCACTATTTGTGATTTTTTGGTTTAATTGTGGCAACGTAAGTAGCAATTACAGATGTAATCTTCATTCCACTTTGTACAATTACAGAGTGCCACAAACTGAAGGTAACACCGCAGTCTTGACTCAGTAAACAAGATACATAAGTACAAATGAAAATATATGAAGACAAGTAAAAGTTAAAGGCAATTTTATTATGAGTTTTAACAGTATAATTACACAGTACATACAAATACCTTTGGTTCACAAGTTTCTCATTATCTTAAGCATTCAGCCCTGAAATATGGAGACAGTGTTTTTCTCCTAAACGTTTATATCTACATGCGAGTCTACATGGCGTTAGAGCCCTGAAGAACATCGTCATTCTCACCGACGTGAAAATCTCAAATTTTACG